>NW_028239722.1:47500-70000 GCF_047967505.1 Dipteris shenzhenensis | reverse complement strand
ATAATGTAAATCTTCAAAGATACTATCGGTTTCTACGATATATATTATGAGGAGGTACCTCCCCCTCCCCTGACGTAAGTGAAGTATTATCCCTATTGAAGGGAGGTACATCATCTAGACTATCTTCTATCCTACTGGAAATGGATGAATCTCCCCGGGTGGGATTTGAACCTACGACCAATCGGTTAACAGCCGACCGCTCTACCGCTGAGCTACCGAGGAAAGTGGCAGATGATTCAATCCCATATACTTCCAGAGACTCTTGTTCCTTGAGCCGCCCCTTGATCTGCAAGACGTTAACCACTCGAAGACCCAAAGCTTTCTTCGAGACTTCATGAACCTCGCGTACACCCTAACTCTCATTATAGGAAGAAGCAGTAATGATAGCAATCCCTTTTGCCTTCTCGGATAGAGCCTACGAATCGGGGGGGGGCTGGTGTGGAAGATCTCGGTCATGGTTGATCTTGGTCGTGATTGATCGCCCCCCCCCCAACCCCAAGATGCATATCGATCGATCACCAATCACTAGTTTCTATTTCTCCTTTTCCGGAAAACATAGTAGAATAGTCACAGGATACTTATAGAGGTATAAGGAATATCTTGGAAAGGAGAAGAAAAAAACTCTTAGGAGACAAGAGAAACGAAGGCAGTTAGCAGTAGAATAATACCAATCATCAATCCGAATGAATAAGAAGATACTCTCCCGCCCTCCCCATATCTTGCGCTTTCTCCACCTATGGAACTCAAAATACCGGTGCCATTAATAATTCCGTCAATTACCCATTGGTCGAAAAGAAGAGTTAACTCACCCAGGAATCGAATACCTCTCACTAGAAGGATATCGTAGTAATGATCGATGTAACCCCGGTTGTGTGACCAGTCCCCAATGAGACGGTTAAATGAACCCATAGATTGTTTGGCAAAAGGATCAATATCACCGCAAGGTTGTGTGTGAGAGGATATCGGTCCATAAATCACGTAGGAGATAGATATTCCGGCTAGTGATAGACCAACCGAACCTGCTGAATCTATTAGCAATTGTACCAAATTTTCGGGATTGTTGTTGTCCTCTGAAAAGCCTGCAAGGGGAGTTAACCACTCGGATAGCAAATCGGGACCAGTTTCTCCTCCAGCGAGATTGACTCCTATTGATCCAACCAACGAAGTTGGTATCGACAGTACTACTGAAGGCAATACCATCGAAACGTCTGATTCCTTAGGATATAGAGACTCAGAACGAATATTGGACTCTGCAGAAACTTTTCTATCGACTGAATCTTCCCCGTCATAACCTCCTGCTGAATCGACTCCTTCGTCTCGCGGGGGTGGAGGAACATCATACCCATCTCCACTCGTTGCTATCGTTTTGGTGTTACTCCGAATGACACTATTCATAGAGGAATGGGATGAATTGGTACCGCCACCGGCGCGTAGATTCCCCTCAAACGTGAGGAGATAGATGCGGAACATGTAGAAAGCAGTTGGAACTGCTGTGAATGAGGCTATACATCCGGGGGGAAAGGAACGTAGCCAACTCTTTGCAATAATTTCATCTTTGGACCGGAAACGAGCTAGAGGTGGTATACCACAGAGAGAGAGAGTACCTGAAAGAAAAGTGATTCCAGTAATTGGCATATATTTTCGCGAACCACCCGTGGGAGACATATTTTGACTTCTATTGGGAGAGTATCCGACAACCCTTTCCATCGAATGAATTACTGAACCGGATCCGGGAAATAGCAAAGCTTTGGGATGGGCATGTGTAATGAGGTGAAACAACGAAGGTTTATAAGCACCGAGACCTAGAGCCAGCATCATGTAGCCCAATTGAGACATAGTAGAATAAGCTAAACCTTTCTTGATATCCTTCTGGGCAAGAGCTATCGTCGCTCCCAGTAGAGCCGTTATTCCGCCTATCCAGGAGATAACATTCATGCTTAGAGGTAAGGTTTCAAACAATTCAAGCATTCGAGCTACAAAAAAAATTCCCGCAGCTACCATAGTAGCGGCGTGTATAAGAGCCGAAATAGGTGTGGGTCCTTCCGTTGCATCGGGCAACCATACGTGGAGTGGGGATTGTGCAGATTTAGATACCGGACCCAAAAATGGTAGAGGAGCACATGTATTGGCAAGGGAGGAGCCGGCGCTGTTGTTATCAATCAACTCACTAAATCAATCACACGATTCGCGGATCTCGAAACTACCAGTTATCCAATACGTACCTAATATACCCAATAATAATCCGAAATCTCCTGTACGATTAGTTGCAAAAGCTTTTTGGCAGGCATTAGCAGCACTTGGTCGTGCGAACCAAAAACCTATCGGCGAGTAAGAGCACATCCCTACTAATTCCCGAAAAACATGAATCTGTATTGGATTGGGACTGAACACTAATCCTGACGTGGAGGCAGTGGAGAAACTTAAATAGACGGGAAACCTTACGTATCCCTAGTCGTGACGCATATGACTATCACTGTAAATCATAACCAAGACACCTATGGTGGTGACTGATATCGACGTAATGGAAGTAAGTGAATCAACTGAAAATCCTATCTTTGGAGAAATATCGTCGTTGGGAATCCATGACCATGAGTATTCAAAAGTGGAGCGACCAGTAACTTGTTGCCAGAATGTTGCGATAGAGACGGACATAGCTGCGGCTAATGAAAGAACACTGAGCATAGCACGTATACGACGAAGGCTCTTAGTGGCTTTTGGAAAAAGAAACGATGCCAATCCGATCAAACCAGAGGTTACGAATGGGCGTGAGGGGACAATCCAAGCACATTCATAAGATAATTCCATAAACATATTTAACCCGGGTTGGAACTCTTTCTGTCAATAGTTGTCAGATATATGGAGCGTCGAAGAATGGAATATATATGGACAGGTGAGATCACGCGTATCAAACCGAATAATCCATTTGTTTCTCGTTCTGGTGCGAGCCCGGCGTCGAGACTTGACAGGAATCAAATGTGTCGGAGATACTTATCTAGGTTCCATTTTTTGACCCCAAACCGATTGAGTTGTTTTGGGTTATTTTTCACACGACAAGACTATTACGGATAGACATGCAGCAATTGATACTGGAGGAAAACAACTCCGAGTAGAACCGGGGAGATTCTATGATGTTCGTCACTTCGCTCTGCTTGGGCACAACGCATCAGAGTCCAATACGGTAATGTCGATATATCGAGTTTCATTGGTTTGTCACGGATCCAAAATTGATCTCGGACATCCCCGGCTGAGTAACGCAACTGCTAGGGGGCGCGTCTTGCATCCCTGTTTCGAGAGGAAGAAAGTGATACGGAAGATCCATTCTAAGAAGAAGACGCGAAGGAAATCGGGATACAGACAGGATTTGGTTCGATCTGTAGTAGATCCCATTTGCTTAAATGGAAAGGAGTTGGTTGGTTAGCAAATTGTTATCATAAAGAAGTCAATGATTCTTGCTGGGATTCTTTTGCATAGAATGGAAACCCAGTTCCCCCAGTTGTTCCCCTTCTAATGATTCTACGCAATCACCCCCTCCCTCATTATATTGATTCTACTCGTACGTATCAACATACTCGTCGCATTCATTTCGATGATAAAACCGAATAGATAGATTTCATTATGGCAGTTCCAAAAAAACGTACTTCTAGGTCGCGGAGGAAGATTCGCAATCATATTTGGAAGACCCAAACTAATGAAGTAGCATCGAAAGCTTTTTCTCCAGCTAAATCCATTTTGACTGGACGGTCGAGAAGTTTTTACTATGTGACAAATGAAAAAATTTCTGAAACTGGTCAGTAGTACTCCCCGGTTGTAACAGGAATTGCCGTATCAATAGGACGTGGGGTCGGTCGGAATAGATAGTGAACTATTTGTTTGTTGGAACGGGGAAGACGAGATAAGTGATTGTCAGGGAACTTATTGATGAATTTGGATCCCTAGTAAGTAGTACGGGTACATGTTGATATTATTGCGTGACGGTACCGTGCGGTAAATAAAATCCAAATACTAACAGAGTTGTATCAATGAATGTTGGTAATAACCACGAGGGGGGGGGGGTTACGTGCATGAAGAAGGAGCCCAATCCCTCTCTTCCTTCCTATGATACAAGGGTCTCGATCACGATCATCGATTTATCTCTATCCCTACTACGAATGGGTATGGGTCGATAACACCCAAAGAGAATCGGGAGATAAATCTGCGTTCCCGGAACGGGAACGTCTTCTATTCCGTTTAAAATATGTTCCGACCTCGTTTATTCGGAATAGCAGGATTTGAACCTGCGACCTCCATCACCCCAAGATGGCACGCTACCGAGCTACGCCATATCCCGTTATTCCTATACAAGTATAGCGCCGTATACCTAATCAACTATAGACAGGGAAGGTCCCTTGTTGTGCGTGTGTACTCTCCCCCAGGAAGATTGACGATTCACCCGAAGATGTGATATCATTAATTACGATAAGTATAACGAGTAGCGAGCCGCTATGGTGAAATTGGTAGACACGCTGCTCTTAGGAAGCAGTGCTAGAGCATCTCGGTTCGAATCCGAGTAGCGGCATTTAATTTCAACCTGCAGGCGAGGGCTGTGTCTGATACAACCACTGGGAAAAGCAGTAGGAATAGGGAATTCTCCCCGTTTCGACGTTTAAGGGGTAAACCCGAAATCTCCTGGGAATAATGGGTGGGTGGTACATACTCTCCAAAATCTCACTAATTCACTGGATTCTCCTCATTACGATTCACACCGATATAGAGCACATATTCGCTCACATTTCTTTTCTTACGCTTCTTTCCGTCACTCTGTTTCACCGGATGGGGCTGGCTCGCAAGCTCAAGAGACTCATTAGTTTGAGCGTTGGAGGTATGACAATTGCTTTCATCTGTATAACGGGATTTACGACGATTCGTCGGATTCAACCCAAACATCTACCACCGAGCAATCTACATGAATCATCTATGTTTCTTTCACGGAGCTTCTCCCCAATGCATGTAATTATGAGAATTAGGAGTCGGAACGAATGGTCAGGTGCAGTCACGGCACCAGGTGCCATGTCGACCCATGGATTCGCAACTCTGGGTCTTCCTGAGGAAATGCAACAATCCACACCGCTAGTACCTGCTCTGCAACCTCATCGGTTAATGACGCATGTAAGTATGATGCCACTAAGCCATGTGACTTCGTTATGTGGATCTCCATCAGCAACATCTCCACCGATTGCCACCTATGACGCAGAACAATTTTCTATCCCCGGTCCAAATCAAGAATTTCCTACCTGGACCCCCTCTCCGGGAGTGGATATACACTGCTACGAGCAGGCAGGAAGTAATCCGAGAAACAGTTTTCATCGACTATCCTTGAATTCACGTAGGTGCCGATTGATCCACCAATTGGACCGATGGAGTTATCGAATCATCAGCTTAGGGTTTCCTCTACTGACTGTTGGTATTCTCTCTGGAGCAGTGTGGGCTAATGAAGCGTGGGGATCCTACTGGAGCCGGGACCCTAAGGAAACCTGGGCATTAGTGACTCGGCTGATATATGCTATTCATCTCCATACCAGAATAACTAGTGGTTGGCAGGGGGAAGGGCCTGCTATTGTAGCATCTACAGGATTCTTCATTGCTTGGATTTGTTTCTCAGGGGTTAATCCACCAGGAATCGGTTTACATAATCACGGGTGGCTTACTTAATAATTAGGTAGAAGACCGCTAATTCGATCGGGGGGAGAGATAACAAAAAATGTTACCTCGTCAGATGCTTGAAGTGTTACATGTAATCAATTCGTGATTTGAATCAGAGTCTGCATGAGGAATCGCGCTGTGGATTCCTCACCCAGACATTCATGCAATTACGTCGCCAGCGGCATGGATTCCCACTGCCTTCCCTTATAGGAATTAATACCAGAACCGCTTCCAAGAGTAATCCTCATTGAATAGATATGTTCGACTACCGATCCAAACGATACTGCGTTTTATTGCCCCTCTACTATCCCATAAAAGAGTACGGAACCAGGATAGATAGTATTTTGTGATTCCGTAGAGATGCAACCATGTCTGGATACAGACCGATACCGAGGATTGGTAAAGAGAGACAAATCGATATGAATATTTCCCGCGGTCCGGAATCAACTGAATATGGATCCGAATAGTTGGATATTCTGTATCCGTAGAATATTCGACGTAACATAGATAACAAATAAATGGGAGTTAATACTGTACCAATCGCTTCGACTACTACAACCGATAACTTAGATATAGATGAATAATGCTGATTAGTCACTATTCCTGGAAATACCATCAATTCCGATACAAACCCACTCATCCCGGGTAATGCAAGGGATGCCATTGAGAAGATACTAAACATAGTAAATATCCTGGGCATTGGGGTAGCCATCCCCCCTAATTGATCGAGATAAAGGGTACGTGTCCTATCGTAACAAGTCCCTGCAAGGTAAAATAGAGCGGCACCTATTAACCCATGGGAAATCATTTGTAACACAGCTCCATTAAGACCCGTATCTGTCACGGATCCAATTCCAATTGTTACAAAACCCATATGGGAAATTGATGAATACGCTATTCTCCTCTTAAGGTTACGCTGACCCGGCGGAATCAGGGATGCATAAACAATTTGGACTGATCCGAATAGCACCAACCACGAAGCAGGTATGGAATGAGCATGAGGTAATAATTCCATATTAATTCGAATCAATCCATACCCTCCCATTTTTAGTAATACCCCAGCCAGCAACATACATGTGCTGTAATGTGCTTCCCCATGAGTGTCTGGCAACCAAGTATGAAAAGGGAATATTGGCAGTTTCACGGCATACGCCACGAAGAATCCTAGATAAGAAAGCACTTCTAGTGATATAGGATGTGATCTGCTTGCCAAATCTCGGATATTGAAGGAGGGTTCCTGGGTCCCGTAGAAACCCATAGTTAGGGCTCCTATTAGGAGAAAGATAGAACCACCAGCTGTGTATAGAATAGACTTCGTGGCTGAGTATAGACGTCTCTTCCCACCCCACATACATAAAAGTAGGTAGATTGGGATTAATTCCAACTCCCACATAGGAGAGGAAAGCGAAATGTCTCGAGAAGCAAACAGTCCTATTTGGCCGCTATACATGGCCAACATCAAGAAATAGAATAGACGTGTATTCCGCGTAACTAGCCAAGCTGCTGAGGTTGCCGAAGTAGTGACAAATCCTGTCAGTAGAATGAGACCCATGGAGAGTCCATCAATACCTGAACTCCGATGGGAATTGATTGAATTTATCCAACTAGAATCCTCCACCAATTGAATGCATTGATCATCGATATGGAAGTGACAATGAAAGATATAAATGATTAGTAGAAATTCCGATATACAAATGCCTGGGGTATACCACCGAACGATCTTATTCCCATTGGAGGGAAGCATTGGAAATAGCGAACCCGCCAGAATCGGAAAAAGAACAATTGTGGTTAACCAGGGTACGTTACTCATCGTGGATGGAAAAATATTTTAGCGGGGGGGAGGGGGGGGGGAATCTTAATACCCCAACTCATACTCAATAGAATTGAGTATGAATCTTTGAGTATGAGTTGGAAAGAAAACGATTCGATTCTTGAATCTCTTTCTTGACCGATGAATCAATAAGCTAGACCCATACTACGAGTCGTCTCAGCTCCCGGATAGACGCGTACACTCGAGGAATCTGTTGGACAAGCGGATTCACGTCTCTTACAACCTACACAGTCTTCTGTTCTAGGAGCAGAAGCAATTTGATTGGCTTTACACCCATCCCGGGGGATCGTTTCCAATGCATCTGTCAGACAGGCTCTTACGCATTAGGTGCAACCAATACATGTGTCATAGATCTTTACTGAATGTGCCGTCGAATTTGTTCACTCCTATTGGATTGACGTGTCAAAGATATTCTCCTGTTGGGGTTGTTGAGGTGTACCTACCCTCCCCCCTGCCCCCTACCCCTTATTTTCCATTCAATCAAATCTAAGATTTGTATTGATTTGGTTTTTCCGCATCTACCTACATAGACACTCCGTGGGTGGAACTCTCCCATCATCCTCGTGAAATGAATGGGTTCTGCAATATGGGGAGGGACGGTACAAGACAATTTTAAGGAACGGGATAGGTAGGGATTCAGATAGGTATGACATAATTTTTCGGAATGAAATGCAATTGTTAGGGGGAAAACGACAGCATTACCAGCTGGATGTGATACACCTGCATTGAATAGCGATTCGCCCAAATAAATAGCGTCATCGACGAATCAATTACCATTTTAACAAATCAAATTGATCGATACGAGTCGATCTTCTATTACGCTGGATGACCGAAGCAATGGATAACCCAATAGCAGCTTCGGCAGCTGCAACGGCTATTACGGATATTGAAAAGATTTCCCCCTTCATTTGTTCATTGTCAAAGAAATTGGAGAATGCTACGAGATTTATATTAATGGCATTCAGAATCAGCTCAAGACACATCAGTGCCCTAATCATGTTTCGACTCGTGATTGATCCGGAAAAGCCAACGCGATAGGGATAAGCACCTAGAATCAGTCCATGTTCGAGCATGATGTATTAACCCCCCGGAAACTTAATTGGTTAACCTACGAGATGAGTTTACGAGAAGTTGTAATTAATTAGAAAGATGGGGAGTCATCTCCAGACGACGAAGCAGGTTCTTCGTCGGGTCTGGTTATTCCTTCACCACGAGCCATTGTAATCGCCCCTACTGAAGCCACTAGGAGGAGGATAGAAAGGAGTTCGAATGGAACCAGAAATTGTGTTAACAATTGGTATCCAATTCGCTGGATGTTGTTTTTTGAGACTCCCCCCACAACATCCCTCGATGGGTCGATTGGATTTATATCAGACCATTTCGTATCTCGAATTGTAGTGGTTGATAAGATAGATAGACCCGTACAAGCTCCTAAGGCAATAGTATCTCCCATATTCCAGGAAATGGTTGAATTGGAATCTACTGGTTCGTCAATAACCGTTACGGCAGACACGATCGAAACATTTATAGCTCCTACATAGATAGGCGATTGTGCGGCAGCTACAGAATCGGCATTCGGTACGAGATATGGGAGAGATATACAGATAAACACCAGTCCCGATGAAGAGGCGGAATAAACTATATTAGCAGATAATACCACTCCTACACTTCCCAGTAGAATACCTAATTCGATTAGTATCAAGACAGATTCATAAATTGATTCAGGTAGATTCATTATGCCCAGTTATTTTGATTCTCCCATCTCACTATATTACTATTCAATAACGACGTGTATGTGTGTGACCTACTTATGTAGACACACCCCCCCCTATTGGTAGAAATAATTGAAGGAGGGATATCTCTGCATAGCAGAGATATCTCGATATTGAATCATCTCCGACTTACTATTTTTTCTAACCAGGGAGTCGGTCTATCTTCCAAACTTCAGACGGAGATTCAATTGACACCACGAGTGACAGTTCGATTATTGGGATCTCCTTTCGTGACTCCCCCAGATGAATAACTCAGAGTTGGAACTACTTGAATTGCGGAATCCTGGGAGACAGAGAGGGGCAAACGTCCCGGAGCCATTTGATCATAATTTGATTCGTGACGATCATAAGTCGAGGGTTCATACTCCTCAGTCATTGACAAGCAATTTGTTAGGCGGTATTCGACACAATTCCCACAGAAGATACGAACTCCGAAATCAATGCTATAACTTCTTAATCGTTTTTTTCTGATGCTTCTTATCAATCTCCGGTCGACGACAGGCAGGTTAATCAGACATACTCGGACACGTACCTCACAAGCAATGCATTTGTCAAATTCAAAATGAATTCGTCCACGGAATCGTTCGGATGATATAAGTTTCTCGTAGGGGTATTGGATAGTCACAGGTAAACGATTCAGATGGTCTAGAGTAACCGCAAAACCTTGACCAGTATACCTCGCAGCTCGTATTGCTCGTTGACTATAATCCTGGAATCCAGTTACCGTGGGAAACATGTGATAGATAATCCTGGGGGAGTTCCTTAGTTTCTAGAGATTGGATAGATTAAAATCGGGGTGACATTGATGTAAACTATGAGGGGAATATCTCATTTTAGAGATGGTAGTCGAAACGAAGCTGTCAGCAACGGATTTCCCGGAGCAACGGGCAGAAGAGATTTCCAGCCGAGATCTAGTAATTGGTCTATTCTGACTCTAGGTAATGTCCATCTCGTTGCGATAGAAATGAATAGGAATAGATAAGACTTGGCTGATGTGGTAATGACACCTGTTACTGCATCGAATACATCAAAGGATTCACTGCTGAGAGTCCGAAAGGGAAAAATTTGCCCTAATTCTTGAAGAAATGGAATTGGTGAATCCCATCCACCCGGATAAAGGACTGTTACAAACGACGAGGAAACCAATGAATTTGGGTAAGAACCAACATAGAATGAACCAGATTTTATACCTGAATATTCGGTTTGATAACCCGCTACCAGTTCCTCCTCCGCCTCTGGTAGATCAAATGGCAACCTTTCACATTCTGCCGATGGGGATATGAAGAAAGCTATAAAGCCTATAGGTTGACGCCGCAGATTCCATCCCAGAAAACCATACTTAGATTGTGTTTCAACTATGTCAACCGTACTTAAGCTATCAGATAATTATAGTCGACGGTACAATTGCTATTACCACCTCTGATTCGAAACCGTACATGAAATTGGGATTTCATACGGCTCCCCATAAGTCACCCGAGGGGGATTGGTAGTTAATCACTTCCTTTGCGCGACACCCCCCTGAGGAGCGTCCCAATCTCAACCAATGGGATTCTGTTTGCTACAGGGAGTGATAGCTTCTGAATCCATCTCAACCTTTTCAGTTATTTTTTGATATAATTCGGAATCTTCCACCGTTTCTCGGTGGAATGGGATTTACCGATACTTCTTTTATATCTCCACATAGATGGATCCCTACCTATCTTTATTTCAGCCGAGAAGAGGATTAGCCTGAGGATTCCTATGATCCCAATCCTCTTGAGACTACTACGTAAAGGAGATACTCGCATATATCAATAATTTTTTCCGCCAGGGGCAGAAAAATCAAACCGTTGAAAGGATTACTTCGTTCCGGATAGTCATAATCTAAGTAGATAGGAATATACTCGGGATTGGGATTTTCAAGATGTACTACCTAGTCATCCCTACCGAGGCTAAGTCTTTATCCAATTAAAGAGAAAAGAGATTTTATTATGCAACTTTTTTCTCCACCCTTCTCACAAATCTCTTGTGTATATTAGTGTTCCTGACCATCCACTCCCGCTCAATCCCGGAAAAGAGGTTCAGTCCCTTCTTGTCCCCGCTTCAGGCCCTGTAAATCTATCCCGTACCTGGGGGCAAACAGTGTTTACTGCTCGGACATGCTTTCACTCCCGTACATGGGGGATGGGACTCGATTCACTCGCTGCAAGACGCTGTTCGATCTCACCCAGATGACTATCCAGTTGTTCTGTCAAATCAGTGAAAGATTCTTCATTCCGAATCTCTATATCGGAATAACCCTCTTCCCATCAATCTTATTCAGCGAGTCGCACGTGGGGATATGGATAGTACACATGGGGCTGGGGGTATTTCGTAACTAATTGATTGAGCAGCAGCTCTAAGACCACCTGGAGGGGAATATTTATTATTTGAACCATATCCTGCCATAAGTAGCCCTAGGGGAACGATACTTGAGATGGCGATCCAAGAGAAAGCACCTATACTCAGATCAGCTAGAATAATGTGCTGCCCGAAGGGTATCACCAAGTGGCTTATAAAGACTGGTATGACTACCACAGCTGGTCCAATATTGAATAGCCAAGTATCGCCCCTGGCTGGAACAATATCTTCCTTCAGTAGGAGCTTGACTCCATCGGCCAGGGATTGGATAATTCCCAAAGGACCTGCATATTCAGGTCCGATACGCTGTTGTACCCCCGCAGATACCTTTCACTCGAGCCGTACGATAACTAATACTCCTACTGTAATTCCTACGATAAGGGTGGGAATGGAAATCAGAATCCAAATCAATTCGGAAGAATCTCTCGAAACTCCCAATTTGTGAAATAAGTCAATCACGCGTTCCTCGAAATTTTTTGTACCAATTGCCGTTTCGGCGATCAACCTCCCCCATGATGATATCTATACTACCTAATATTGTCGTAATATCGGCTAGTTTCATTCCTTCTACCAATTGAGAGAGAATTTGCAGATTTATGAAGCCAGGCGGACGAATCTTCCGTCTCCGGGGAGAAACACTATCATCTCCAATCAGAAATATCCCTAATTCCCCTTTGGGAGCTTCCACCCTTACGTAATGCTCCTGCTCAGGTAATTTGAAAGTGGGAGAGGATTTCTTACCGACAAATTGATAGTCAAAATCATTCCATCCCATTTCCTTTCGTTGCTGACTAAGGCGTCGAGATTCCAAATTTTCATATGGACCTCCCGGAAGGAGTCTCGAGGCCTGTTGAATTATTCTTATGGATTCTCTCATCTCGCCGATTCGTACCAAATAACGGGCCAATGAATCTCCTCCTGTTTGCCATTGGATCCGCCAATCCGATTCGTCATAACATTCGTAGTGATCCACCTTGCGAAGATCCCATTGAATCCCCGAGGCTCGCAACATGGGTCCGGATAAGCCCCGATCTATAGCTTCTTCCCTACCAGTGACACCTATCCCCTCCACTCGTTTCAGAAATATAGGATTATTTGTGATAAGTCGTTCATATTCATCGACTTTTGAGAGGCAATAGTGGCAGGAATCCAAACATTTATCTAGCCACCCATATGGTGAATCTACCGCTACTCCCCCGACGCGGAAATAATTATGCGTCATTCACATACCCGTAGCAGACTCAAGTAAATCATAAATCATTTCCCTTTCTCGAAATGTGTAGAAAAAAGGGGTTTGTGCACCGACATCCGCCAGAAAAGGTCCGAGCCATGACGGGTGGGGAGCTATTCGACTTAGCTCGAGCATAATAACTCGTATGTAACTAGCTCTTCTCGGTATTTGAATATTTGCCAACTTCTCCGGCGCATTCACTGTTATTGCCTCGGTAAACATGGTGGCTAAATAATCCCATCTCGTCACGTGGGGAAGATACTGCAGAATCGTCCGGTTTTCAGCAATTTTTTCCATCCCTCTATGTAAATAGCCAAGTATTGGTTCACAACCAACGACATTTTCACCGTCTGGAGTAACAATAAGTCGAAGGACACCGTGCATCGACGGGTGGTGGGGACCCATACTCACTATAACTGGATCCACTTTCGTAGGAGGTATACCCATGAATTATGTTCCTGGTAATTTTTGCAGACCCTAGCTTCGGTAGAACTGGATTTCTATAAATTGGAATCGGCGTCTCTTCAATCTCCGAATACCCAAGTTGCTTATTATGTTATCGTATAAAGTCGGATCCTTTTTGGATGAATGAATTAAGAGACGCTTGCGTCTTCCCAATAATTTCCACAAACCCCTCTGAGAGGAGTAATCCTTGGAATGTGATTTCAAATGAGAAGTGAGTTTCGAGACTTGATCGGTCAAGTAGCATATTTGAGACTCAGCAGACCCTGTATCCCCTTTCTCACAAATCAACGTCGAATTGGTAGATATAGCCTTATCCGTAATAGTAGTAATAATAATTGTTTATCGAATTCATTGTATAGGATTTGCCTACTAATTCGGGTAGTATTGGTCCGAGCGAGGGAGATGAATACTCCTATAATCGGGGAAATCGTCACTCAATAGATTCGGTTATCGGTGGGAATTTGTTTCCCACCAACGAGTAGTTACAGCTCCGCATCTGATAAGTAAGGTAGGTATCTGCCCCTCCTTCTATCACACACTTGATTGAGATTACCAAGATGTTAGTAATATTAGTCGAGCAAATTGTCGAATCTACGTATTCTCCCCCCCGTCTCAAATAATGGGATACATGCGTATTCTGGGCGTGGCAAATCGACTTCCATTATTTGTGTCGAAGCGGAATCTGTTCATACAAGCTAATTCTTCTAAGCGATAACTGGGCCAAAGGAAACGTTTGATTTTCTGAGTCCCACTCAGGTCGCTAGACTCTTCACTCTTGTTCATCCATTCCACTCCAGAAGGGTAGCCCAAAGGGTCCCTTTCGGATTTCACGGAGCTCAAAATCAATAGGGATCTGAGAAATCGCGATTTGCGACGATGTCTCGGAAGCAGGAGATCTTCGATGTTATGGAGATAGGAGCGATTCCTATTCCTCTCCCCATTGATGAGTGACAAACGCAGCATGCACCCGCCAAATATATTTCTATTCAATCTTCTTTTGAATCTGTTTCGAAATTTCAGTGGGATACTAACCATTTTATACATGAGAATCTAATCATCGAATATTCGCGGTAAACGATGGGCTGAAATAACAAACAAATCATCTAGAATCTCGCGTTTCTCTTCGTTGAGAAAAAGATTCAACAAATCGCAATCTATACCCATATTGACACAGAAGGAAGTAAGATCCTGCTCATTTTCTAATACGTTGATGAGAGATATCAAATCCCTCAGTCTTTATAATTCTCTTTCTAATGCTTCGGATTCCCATTTCCATTGAAAAATATAATAGTGACTCCCCCTCTCTCTTAGAAGTATTTCATCCGAATCAATCTCTTCTTCCTGTAACCCGTAATCCGTGCCTAATCTCTGAAATCTTTCATTTGGGGTAGCGGGAACCCTCTCCCACAAAATAGAAGTCCCAGGTACAAATTTCGATCTTGTTTCGTATACATCCTTTGCTTCCGCGGGATCCGGAATTACCCACAACACCAAATCGGATTTCGGATTCAACTCACGTTCCGGATCAAGTATTCGTGGATGAGAAATTCCCTTCCCTGCAATAAGTTCTCTGATACGATTCCCTAAACGAGTTTCCCTTATCGCCGCATTCCACCCCGCCGGAAATTTTTGTATATCTACATCTCGTGAGGAATCAATAAAACTATGTAACAAATAACTGTATTTACGACGTTTATTGATATTTCTCACTCGATCTCTGAGGAAAGGGGTTTCAGTATATATGGAATAATCGTTTTGTCTATCACGAAATACATATTCATGCTCGGCGAGAAAACTTCCCCCGATGCTTCTGAATCCATATAAATTTTCGATGTCCGATCTCCATCTCTTCGGTGCAATTTTTTGCCATAACTCCAATGACAGGTTGTACTTGTCGGGACAGCCTAACAAACTCCCCAAATCATTTGCATTCAATTCCCAAAGTTGTTTGGAAAGTCCCCGCATCGTAGCAAAATTATTAATATGTTCATCGATACCATACCCACGTACAATCCCGCCAGTTCTGTCATCGGGACATCCCACGGAATCGCTCTTTCCCCCGTCATGTTTACCGCCATCAAAAAATTCTGGGGTTTCCCCTCCCCCTTTCGGATAACAACCATGATCACCGCGCGGATAATTCCAATCTTCCGAAGCATCATCCAGATTCTCATTATCCTTACATCCCTTCCGGTTATCGAGATACCCCGCATCCTTGCTATCTTCCGCAATTTCCATCAAAGAATCCAAATCCAGGTTGTTTTTCATGCTTACATGCCACAGAATGTCGTGAATGTGCGCCTGAGACGGTAATCCTATAGATTGATTATCGATAACTCGCGGTATTCCCTCCCTAATTCCGGAAATAGCTAGAATTGGGTGGTTTGCATCCCCATGAACCCCACCAACTTGATTCGTCACTTTCACCAGTTGCACCCGAAATCTAGCAAAATTGTCGAGATAATGAGCAAAAGCTCTATTGACTCTTCGAAATAATCCCGCTACTAGTAGAAGATACTTCTCAAACAATTCTGCGACCGATATGCGGGATCTCAAATAAATTCCCTGAATATTGACTAATTTCGTTTGGAATCTCAAAGAACTAGTCAGATTTGTATTAATTAGTCTGTCATCTATTCCCGGTTTACTAAAACGGAGTGATTTGGTGCTACGCCCACCCCCGCCAACCCCTTCGGTTAACAGATTTCTGAATGCATGCATGTCTGATTCGGGTTCGGATTTGGATCCACCAACGGTATCTTTTACTGGTTCATCATCGGTACCCGCAAAGTATCGGGATTTATTATCAATGGGAATTGATGTTTCATCTATTCCACCAGTACCTGGTTCACCGTGTGACGGCCCCTCTTTCCACCCGGTCCCTGTATCATTTGGAATATCTCCCCCAACAAAATCGGTTCCACTCCAATTCTCCCAAATCCCTTCAATTTTACGAAGGAAATTCAATTTCCCCAATGGAAACCTTGCGGATACACCCAATTTGGAGTAGAGACGACGCATTTGCCTAGTCCGCAATGCGAGACTACGTCTCAAAATTCTCATCAATTTCTTCCGGATAGGTTTCCAGAAGGAGGGATCTTTCTTAATAGTTCCAAAAGGTACATCTGTTTGGAATCCCCAAGCTGTTAAATAGCTAGATGGAGATTTTCCTCGCCTCAATCTATTTTTTCTCCCCGATTCCCGAGTCTTGAGATACCTGGGATTCATATCATTTTCCAAAATGGTTGGGCGCCTCCTCCCGCGAGTACGCCAAGGCTTCAACCGGAAAGGATACAAAATCTTTATCTGAAGACCCTCCTTCAACCAACGACCGGGTAAACGAGTGTGTGAGAATCCCTCGCCGTCGTAGGTGCATTTGATGTGGGATTCTTTGCGCCACTCACTCCAATCCTCATCCCATTCGGGAGCTTGAAAAAATAAAATACGACCGAAATTCTTGAGTGTTATCAATACAGGCAGTTTCACATATTTCCGAAGAGTCGATTGCATAACCAATAATAAACCCCGCCCCGTGTGGATGGAACTCACATCGAACCTAGCTGCTATAGCTGGGCGGTCGGATTTCGCTCGCTCCCCCTCTCTCGAGGATGAAAGAGATATTAGTTCCTGTTCGGGTTGGGTACTAGTTTCTCTCCTCGCGTCACCGGCCGATTCCTCAAAATCTACACCAGTTAATTCTCCGGCAGGAAATCGAAACGGAGTGGGTAGTTCCATTAATCTAAAGAAGAGAGGTGAATGTGCCTTATCTTGAAATACTTCCCAAACCAGTGTCTTACGTCTTCTGGAGCGCATAGAGCCTTTTATAGGTTTCCGACGAAAATCAGAGCTTTTTGCAAAACGTTTGACCAGTCTGCGTGTTTTCAGCCGCGTCTTCCCGACGCTGATTGCTAAATTTTTTAACTTTCTGTTACGAATATCAGTTGACCCACCCGCGACATCGAACCTATTATCATATATTAAGTGAGTATTGCGGGCCAATTCCTCCGACAGTTCCTCAATCTCGAGGATCGAACGTATTTTTTGTTTTGAAGAGTCAAGTCTTTCCCCACCAATTAGAGGTACGTCTAGCAAGCGGATCCAATCGAAGGCACCACAATCATCTCTGAGATAGGTGAAGAATAAAGCTAACTCTGTCGGAGATGAAGAAAATTTGAAGACTTGATCCCAAGTTACGGGGGTGGAATCACCCTTCGAAACTGAATAGTTTGTTTCTCCCACAACATCTTCAATCACGGCATCATCCGGTGTTTCGAACATGAAAATAAATATTTGCAAAGCATTTTTAGGTAATGCTTCCCGGGGAAGAGGAATCTCATTGCTTCTCAACTCTTTATACCTGATAGACACCCAATCCCGAATCTTATTACCGGAATTCAATTCATTGGCATACTCGTTGTTGTCAACCGCTTGCGATGCCAATGAATCAGACAGTATCCAGAATGAATCCGAGTTTGGAATCCTAGCACGACATGAATTATTCAAAAATGGATCATAAATCTTAGGTAATTCACCTCCGTTATCAGCCAATCCGGTCCTTCTTTCCATCGCTTTCCAGAAGATAGGCTCGGTGTCTAGGAATCGAATTCGGTCCTTTAACTCATTATTCAAATCCTTGTTTTTCCTGAATTGGTTCAAAATCCAGTCTTCATGCAGATGATGAGCTGGAAGTGGCATATCCGAATCCTCTAACGAGGTTCCTAACTGGTCTCCAAAGATCGACAAACTGGGTAACGCCGTGAGAGCCAACCGCTGTTTTCCACTAGTCAAACATTTGCTGAAAAAGTGATTTGATACTTGCTTCTTCACTAAGCTATCGCCGCCGAATCGGCTATTCTCTATATATCGTAAAGGACGATTTGGTTTGTATGGGTCGAACAAGGACGTGGGCCACGACTTGAAAATCCATAGCATCGAATCTGACAACTCCCGGAGATTGTTATCGAGCAAGACAAGTTCGTCTTCAAAATTCTTGGTGAAGAGAGGTACTGGAGCCTTACCCAAATAAACCAGTACATTAATGAGAACAACAATACTAAAAGTTTTGTAAATGACGCGTTTCATCAGCAGGTAGAGTATGGGTGAATCATATTCTACGCGAACCAGAAGTAATCTGGACAAGTAGCTGAATGACATATGACCGAGTGACCAACCCACGAAACTACTAATCAGAAATGTTATGTTGTTGCTATATCGAAAAATAAATAGGTGAATTGGTCTCGCCAATACGGGACTTGGTAAAAGAATTGGATTTAAAATCTGGAAAATGAAACTATCCAAGAATATATTACCGATTCGAAAGTCACTGAGTGAATTGGTCGGACGTAGAGTTCGATAATCCGGTAAATCCTTGGTTCGGAACCAGTAAAATAACATGTATGGTACTATTGGGACAGTTACAACATGTGGTTTCACTATCAATGCATATAGAGGTGAACAGAATATTGACAGAAATATTAGTAGCTATCCCATCATCAAACCACTCAAAGCGACGGTACCACTAAGATTCCCTCCCAAAAGAAAAGCTCTTATGGATAGTATTTGGGAGGGTCCAACGGGTAATGTTGTTAGTAATCCATAATATAGTCCGAATATTATAGGTGGACCTGCCACCTTCACCCGAGTAAGCAGCGAAACCTGCAGTAGATACAACGACATTTGAACGCTTTCTACGTTCATAATTATTTCCTTCCCATATTTTTCAGTTTTTTTTTTTCCCGTAGAGTGCCGGCAACCTCTCCGTACCACTCCCGTAGCTAGCACAGCAACTCCTTCGGAAAGGAGTCGATGGATTTCTTAATCATGAGGAGACAGAATCCCATGATTAAGAATTTGGAGACGTCTCTATGCATTTCCCTCAATGGTCACTTCCCGTCACCCAATAATTCTATAATTTAGTGATTTGTTACCATCTGCTTCGACAGGTTACTCCAACCCAGACGCCCCGGATTATTATTACGCCGTAGGGGACGAGTAACAAGTTCAAGCACATCCCTCGCATTAGTGGATCCATGGATTTGGGCAAAGGTGAACTCGACAGACCATTTTGTATCAATACCTCTTGCTTCTAAAGGATTGGCATGAGCCATTCCAGTAATTGCTGAATCAGGTTTTAATTCATGCATACGCTGTATCTGGTTATAATTATCCGGTTTTTCCACGATCCGTGGCATGAGTGTACCCATCTCTTTGCAAGTATCTCGTGAGAAAGATGGCTCGGCAGCTTGATATCGTTTATCCATGTAGGGAATACCTGTTTCGTAGACAACCATTCCGCAGCGAATTGGGAATCTTGCTATAGAAATTTCTGATAGATTATCTCCCGTAAAAGATATAGATTTACCAGCTGCTATCTCAAGATAGTCTCTCAGACTCTTCCATATCTCATCCTCCCTCTCCTTCAAACCCTGAGGTTCCATATTAAAGGCGGAACAAATCTTTTCTATCCAAGCACGCGTCCCATCAGGACCAATAGGAAAAGGTGCTCCAATTAACTGGCATTTACGACGCCGCATCAGAGTCGTCGCTGTACGGCTCAGAGAGGGATTCACGCCGCAAACATACACTCCCTTGCCTAATGATGGAAGTTCAGTATATCTCTGGGAGGGTAACCACCCCGATACCTGAATGGATTGACGTTTCGATTCCGGATTCGGTTGAGAAGCTACAGTTGAAGTTAGAGATCCAAAAAGAACTGAAGCATGATTCTTTAATTTCCGTCCCTCCGGATTAGCCCCCCCCGCTTCCGTCGTCGCAGTGTCAACACCCCCAACTAAATCCTGTTTCTGTTCGTGTCTAGATATGTCAAATTCCGGACACCGATGCGTCGTGGCAGCTGATACAGTATCCTCTCCCTGAGTAAAAGCATAATCCGATCCATTGGCCCGCGCAACTACAATTGGTACTCCAAGTTCGTTTTCTAGCTTGGGTGCTATGCCTTCTAGGTCCGTCTTTGTTATTTCCGTGGTACATGTGCCAATCCAAATAATGACACTAGGGTTTCTATCTCGTTTTATTTGGATACAAATTCTCTCCAATTCCCCTTGATCATTTAATTGGGCCGAGACGTCCCCCTCTTCCGACTCTGCCATTGCATAACGAGGTTCCGCAAGGATCGTAACTCCAAGAGCGTTCTGTAAGAAATAACCACAAGTCTTTGTACCTACCACTGGGGAAAAGCTGTCTTCGATCTTTTGATATAACCAAGCCACACAACTAATGGGGCAAGAAGTGTGATAATTTCCGGTTTCACATTCAAAAGTGAGAGTTTCGGGAGTCTTCGTGAAAGGGTTTCCTCAGAAAGGGTACACATACAAGAAATTTGCAGTTTCGGTTTCGAATCATCGTAAAATCAAGCAGAATATCCTGTTGAGTTTGCTGGGCATTCCTCTGCCCCCCACCATCGGGATTCAGATAGAAATCGGAGAGCAGACTGAATAATTCTCTATCTGGAATTTCCCTTGGCACAACCCCTTCTGGTCGAGACAATATCTGATCCGCCACATTGGGATGGAAATCACAAACATAATTGAGATCTGATTGACATTCAGCCGTTTCAAACAATGTTTTCCCCTTCACCCTCGAGACCCGAATGTCCTCAATGAGAGGCAACACTTCCAGCACAGGCATCGGGCAGGCTTCTACATGTTTATCAATGAGATCTCTCCTAGATGTCCGATTCCCCACCAAACCTGCTAATCGCAATGGGTGGGTATGTGCCTTCTCCCTAACCGACGCAGCAATACGATTTGCTGCAAAAGGGGCATCGAATCCATTATCCGTGATAATAATGCAATAATCCGCATGATTCGATGGAGCGGCAAAACCTCCACGGACTACGTCCCCTAAAACGTCGAATAGAGTAGTATCATATTCATAAGAAGCATTCGATTCTTTCGATGATTTAACCGTTTCTCCCACTACGTATCCCCCACAACCAGCTCCCGCAGGTGGTCCCCCTGCTTCAACACGATCCACTCCGCCATAACCCTTATAAATGACATCCTCAGGCCACACATCTTCATAGTGGTAATCCTTCGATTGCAAAGTGTCTATAATGGTAGGTATCAAGAATCCCGTGGGGGTGAAAGTACTATCATGTTTCGGATCACATCCAATTTGCAATACCCGTTTTCCGCGTCTCGCCAAAGCTATTGATATATTACAACTTGTTGTTGACTTACCAATTCCACCCTTTCCATAAACTGCTACTTTCGTTTCGCAAAGCTCCGATTCATTTTCTTCATCCCGACTATCCCCCACTTCCCCCCCCCTCCCCCTCACGTTCTCTTTCCCCTTTTTTCTTCATTTTTCACCCCTTATCCATACTTTCCCCCCGTAGACTCATTCATTCCATTTATGGATTCAAGTTTATGGATCCTCCACCCGCCTGCAATTATTGATATCGATACGGATCGTGGGGTTCCATGGGCGGGAGAGTATCTTCTTATTCATTCGGATTGATGATTGGTATTATTCTACTGCTAACTGCCTTCGTTTCTCTTGTCTCCTAAGAGTTTTTTTCTTCTCCTTTCCAAGATATTCCTTATACCTCTATAAGTATCCTGTGACTATTCTACTATGTTTTCCGGAAAAGGAGAAATAGAAACTAGTGATTGGTGATCGATCGATATGCATCTTGGGGTTGGGGGGGGGGCGATCAATCACGACCAAGATCAACCATGACCGAGATCTTCCACACCAGCCCCCCCCCCGATTCGTAGGCTCTATCCGAGAAGGCAAAAGGGATTGCTATCATTACTGCTTCTTCCTATAATGAGAGTTAGGGTGTACGCGAGGTTCATGAAGTCTCGAAGAAAGCTTTGGGTCTTCGAGTGGTTAACGTCTTGCAGATCAAGGGGCGGCTCAAGGAACAAGAGTCTCTGGAAGTATATGGGATTGAATCATCTGCCACTTTCCTCGGTAGCTCAGCGGTAGAGCGGTCGGCTGTTAACCGATTGGTCGTAGGTTCAAATCCCACCCGGGGAGATTCATCCATTTCCAGTAGGATAGAAGATAGTCTAGATGATGTACCTCCCTTCAATAGGGATAATACTTCACTTACGTCAGGGGAGGGGGAGGTACCTCCTCATAATATATATCGTAGAAACCGATAGTATCTTTGA
>NW_028239722.1:0-37500 GCF_047967505.1 Dipteris shenzhenensis | reverse complement strand
ATATCGGTAGTATCGAAGCAGGAAATAGATACTACGGTGAATACCTATTTACTTCTGGGGAAGTTGAAGTAGGAACAGAATCTCCTTCTCCTTACTACTTCTTAAGAATATTTAATGACACTGAAAGTAAGTAGACTAGCGAATCGATTTGGGGGATAGGGAGGAGGTAGAGGCAAACACACAGGAGGGAGTTGAAAATGAAAGAATGGAATATCAAAATTATTTTGTGAATCCTCTTGTATCGGGTAACAACCGAAAGGTATTTCGTACTTCTATTCTTAGTATTAATTGAATGACGAGGAGCCGTATGAGGTGAGAATCTCACGTACGGTTCTGTAGAGTGACACTGAAACTGACTCATCTGTCAACTATTCCACAACTACACCAAAAAAACCTAACTCTGCCCTACGGAAAGTCGCCAGAGTTCGATTAACCTCCAAGTTCGAGATAACGGCTTACATACCAGGTATTGGCCATAATTTGCAAGAACATTCCGTGGTCCATGTGAGAGGCGGGAGGGGTGAAGGACCTACCTGGTGTAAGATATCATATCGTTAGAGGAACTTTAGATGCTGTAGGAGTAAAGGATCGTAAGAAGGGGCGTTCCAGTGCGTTGCAGAACATTGTCGTAACTTGTATCATCGCAATGATTCCGTATCGGTTGTTCTGATATGTCAAATGCATAGCCGACCCGATAGTGGGAATGTTGCCAGGGGACCGAAGCCTGCTATTACGGAGATTGATTATTATCTTATTCGTGTGAAACAACTCGGTGTCCAGGGTATTGCATTCCAGTAAGTTGAGTCTTACCCGGACTCCATTTATTTGGAAAATCTTCGAATTTTTCTCTCTCTCAGAACGAGTTCGGACTACGATTATGGAGATTCAGTGGAGGTTTTGTGAACATTTGGAATTGGATCAATAAACCCACGGGACATTCTTGGTGAGATAAATGAAATACGGGATTTCCCTTCTCCTATTCGTGGGATGATGAAGAGGAAACGGATACTCAATGCCTAATGAGTAAATATGATTCATTGAAGTAACCCGAACTTACTTCAAGACTTTCTATTCAATCATATGGAAAGCTGCATTCGATGAAAGTCGCACGTGCAGTTTGGGGGGAGATCCTCGACTAACCGGCGGATCCACCCTACAATAAGGAGTGAAAAAGCCCAAATAAGATTCTAAGATACAGTCGAGATAGAATCGGAATCCGACATATCTGTAAACTCATGTTACACCGGAGCAATGTAGCGAACAAAAAGAAAAATATAGAATCGGATCCGATTTATCGTAATCGATTAGTAAACATGTTGGTTGATCGTATTCTTAAAGATGGCAAGAAATCATTGGCTTATCAGATTCTCTATCAGGCTATGAAGCGGATTAAGGAAAAGACGAATAAGAATCCACTGTCTGTCCCGCGACAAGCAATACGTAGGGTAACTCCCGATATAGTAACAGAATCCAAACGTGTAGGTGGATCGACTTATCGAGTCCCCGTTGAAGTAGTACCTGCAGAAGGAAGAGCTTGGCTATCCGATGGTTATTGATCGCGTTGTCGAAAACGTTCAGGTCGAAGTATGGCTTTAAGATCAAGTGATGAATTAATGGATGCTGCCAGAAATTCTGGTAGTGCTGTACGGAAGAAGGAGGAGACTCACAAGGTGGCAGAAGCTAATAAGGCTTTTGCCCATTTCCGTTAGTTCCGGGTTCGTTTCAATCCACAACCTCTTATTGGTGGATTGAAACCTTCTACTCCGGAGCGCAGGGTATTAGGAATCAAGATACGCCAGAAGCATATGGATAAGCAGAAATAAATAATGGGAGAAAGAATATCCAAGTCATAGGGGAATTTTGTCACTGGTATAGTACCTCATGAAAAGAGAAAGACTAGTGTCGAATCGTAAAGTCCATAACATCATCGACATGATCAACATGATCGACATGACCAAAGTGATCGACGCAATCGACGCAATCAACATGATCGAATGAATCGACATGACTAGAATGATCGACACAATCGACACAATCGACATGATCGACATGATTGGCACTGCCCGCATCCCCGCGACTCCCACCATTCTCAACTATCTCCGCCTGGGGGCGGACTACTCACCTCGGGGGGGGGGGGGGGGGATGTCAGGCAACGCCAGCAGATTTATCCTGTATGTCCCTCACCTCGAATCGATGATTGAGTCGTAGTACATCTAAGGCAAAGCTGGCATCTCCCATGATGTACTCGAGGAGCCGAACTAACGTTGACTTTCCCGTGGTTTATGATAATAAAAGGGAAATGCGTCTGAAAAGAGAGTCAAGGTTTGAAGAAGTATCGTGCGAAAACAAAGGGAAGTCTTCCCGTTTCTTCGGATATTCAATTCAATATTAGATTAGTTGACACAGGGTGGGATTCTGTGATATACTATGGATCAACAGGCTCATCAGCTTGGGTAATCACCATCGTTTCGAAAACCAAAAATTACCACGACCGCAACTTTAGAAAGACGCGAAAGCGCAAGCCTATGGGGTCGCTTCTGCGACTGGATCACCAGCACTGAAAACCGTCTTTACATCGGATGGTTCGGTGTCTTAATGTTTCCCACCTTATTAACCGCAACCTCTGTATTCATCATTGCTTTCATCGCAGCTCCCCCTGTAGATATCGATGGTATTCGTGAGCCTGTCTCCGGTTCTTTGCTATACGGAAACAACATTATCTCCGGTGCTATCATTCCTACTTCTGCAGCTATCGGTTTTACACTTCTACCCAATCTGGGAAGCAGCTTCCGTTGATGAATGGCTATACAATGGTGGTCCTTAAGAACTGATCGTTCTTCACTTCCTACTTGGTGTAGCTTGCTACATGGGTCGTGAGTGGGAACTTAGGTTTCCGTTTAGGCATGCGTCCTTGGATTGCTGTTGCGTACTCAGCTCCCGTTGCAGCTGCTACCGCTGTGTTCCTGATCTACCCAATCGGTCAGGAAGTTTCTCTGACGGTATGCCCTTAGGAATTTCTGGTACTTTCAACTTCATGATCGTTTTCCAGGCTGAGCACAACATCCTTATGCATCCCTTCCACATGTTGGGTGTAGCTGGCGTATTCGGCGGCTCTCTATTCAGTGCTATGCATGGTTCTTTGGTAACTTCTAGTTTGATCAGAGAAACTACTGAGAATGAGTCTGCTAATGCAGGTTACAAGTTCGGTCAAGAGGAAGAGACCTACAACATCGTAGCTGCTCACGGTTATTTTGGCCGTTTGATCTTCCAATATGCCAGCTTTAACAATTCTCGCTCTCTGCACTTCTTCTTAGCCGCTTGGCCCGTAGTAGGCATCTGGTTTACTGCCTTGGGTATCAGCACCATGGCATTCAACTTGAATGGTTTTAACTTCAACCAATCCGTGTTGATAGCCAAGGTCGTGTTATTACACCTGGGCTGATATCATCAACCGTGCTAACCTAGGTATGGAAGTTATGCATGAACGTAACGCTCATAATTTCCCTCTAGACTTAGCTTCTGTTGAAGCTCCTTCTGTAAACGGATAATACCTGTCTGGTCGTGCAGCATCACTAAATACCAAACCTCGCATAAGGTTTGGTATTTAATGGAGATTCGTCCGATGGAATGAATAGAAATAATAGTAATATCTCGCCATAATCTTACAATTATCAGTTTCCAATCTTGATTCTGGGGAATCTTTGAAACACCCTTCTAGGATTACAGAGAATGGGAATCAAAGATATTCTCATTCTGATTAGCGGAACGCTTGTAGTCCCGTACCCACTGGAATAGATTGAGAATACATTTTCACCTAACATATTTTTTCTTGTATTAATATATAGACGAATAATACGTACGCGCATCGAATGAATGACCCTAGTAGATCTTGTTCTCTCCCAGTTAAGAAAGCTGAATAGGGAAAGTAGGGGGCGGACGTAGCCAAGTGGATCAAGGCAATGGATTGTGGATCCATCACGCGCGGGTTCAATCCCCGTCGTTCGCCCATCAGGTTGGAGAACTCGTCTTTATCACTCGGAAATAAAATAAGTTGATGAGGAGATAGATAAGACATAGATAGGTTTCTTCAACAATTCGAGATTCCCCGAGACAGCTTCAGGTAGGTACGAATACACCCACAAATCACCACATCGAAAGTACTCACTCCATTTGGGCCTTGAATCTTTCGATATTATCTATATAATGGAATGTGAGAGGTGGGTAGTATCTACCACATATAGATAAAGTGAAGAGAGATCATGAGGTAAGAGAAGTGGGAGAAGAAAAAGTAAGAAGTCCAGATTTATTCTCTGAAGTTCCGAAGTTAGCAGAAACCGATGGATTCCACTACTCATTTGAATCATTGAAAAATCAAGATCTAGGGGAATTTCTAATTGGTCTATTCTCCCAGTTATGAACCCTCCATCAAATTATTTGACTTATGAATTCTGAGTTCAATCTTTTTACGGAATCTGCGCGATTCAATGAAGCGGGGTAATAGCGTGACTCCGGGAATCCTGATGTTACTAACAATACCAATTCCTATGCATCGTTCAGGTGAGAGAAATTTGATCGAGGAGGTTCTATAGATCTAGCGAAACTAATTAATAGAACTGGTGGAGTAGTAAAAAAACCAGCAACAAATTCTGTTGAATCCTTCTATCCTCTTTCTCTATCAATAAGATGCTCACCTGCTGAAAAGATAGAAAGGGAAAGACACGTAATTCTTACTATTCGGATTCAAACGGAAATATTTCCACAACTTCGACGAGGGAAGAACCGCAAGTTCCCATATATAGTGCGATGGATCCTTCGGTTTCAGATGGATGGAGGGTCCGGCTGATGAGGGATCCACTCCCCATCAAGAATATATCCAGAGATGTGACTGAGAGGATTGAAAAATCACTGGGGGATAAGAATCTAGAAGATTCAAATGAGTTTTTTGAATTCTATATAAATGTGATACTTCGTAAGGATGACTGTTACTAAAATGATTCTGATTCGTTACTTCTCCGGAAAATCCATGACAAGCAAAGGGTTAATTGGCTACAAACAGCAACATTAAGAAGCGATTCCTTCATTCCCGTAATATCGGACTTTTTGGGACAAAATGTTACTCGAATCCAGGGATTCAGTAGATCGGCAGGGAGATGAATCACCGTTCTATCCGAGCGGAAGGGCTCTCCAATTTGTCTCTATTTCCACCCCATAAGAATACAATGTCATCTCGTGATGGTGTATCCCTATCCTATAGCGATTAAGAGATTGGTTAAATTCCATTGACGAGGGGAGTTGGACACTATTCCGGGATTACGCCGATTTTTTATATGTGGCATTCCTGTCACCAAAGTCCTTCTCCATGGAATAAGGATGAGCGCGGAATTGAATCTAACGAGATCTCTCTTAGAAAAGAGATTTATCGAACTTGATTATCTATCGGATAATCAATTACTCACTGAGGTACCAAGTATATTACTAGAAATTCCTGTGGTTTCTCGAAGTATGTCTCCTCACAAATAGAGACATCTAGAGAATTGGAGGCTTTTCATAGCAACTCAAGGGATGAGTCTGATTCCAGAAATCAGAAGGTTGGGAAGGAGATACCTATCGAAGATACTTGTTTATCTAGTTGAAGTGAGGAGAGAAATCCAGAATATGATTCAATGAAAAGATCTGGAAATGGCTTTGTAGGCAGTTACTCTCCGGAGGAAAGAGCAATATCCACTGATGATTCTCCAGAGGCGGTGAGTCACGGCTTTTCAACAGAATCATCTATACATGAACTAGGTATGGGTCCCACCGCCGATGGAACTCCTATTAAACATATTTGGCAGAAGAATGATATAAGAATTCCGTGTCTTTCGGTATCGGAAGAATATCTCATTTATGGAAAGTAGAGAGAGATTGTCGGCATTTTACACTCGACTCTCCTTTATTGTTGGGAGATCCTTTCTCCCCTTCTGTAGCGGGAATAGCAGAAAATGATTCCAATAAATGGTATTGATTCTTCCTAGAATCGTAAGTGGTTCTTCCAATTATTGGGGTTAGATTCCCACGGAAAAGAGGGGGAATTTTCTATTCTACACGCTATTCACAACTAATAAATGAATCAAGAAACCGACTGACTGGATTTCTTTTAAGAGTTAAAAAATCGAATTTGATTTCCAGTAAGGTAAGAATTGGTAGTAGTAGCGAGGAACCTAGGAAAGCCTTTCTATCGAGAGGAGATCTATCATTTGGTGGAATACTTGACGAGGAATCAGAGATGCAAAATGGCGCATACTTCGATCTTGATAAGATTATTTCAAACCGTTTAGAGATCCTTTTCGATGTACCTGTAGAAAGAACTGATGGAAGTGAAAATCCTACTTTTTCAGATGAATCGGGAGAGGGAGGTAACATATCTTCAACATACTCTCTAGTTAGGGTATATGAACGAAATAGGTTAATATCTCTCTACTCAGTATACACGCTCTTTTCGCGTGACTATTTCTGTACATTAGCTAGTGAATATCTATCCAGAATCAACTATCAATTGGGTAGCCGGGAGGGGGGCGAGGGATCTACTGGTGTAACAAGAATTGCAATTGAATAGAGATTATTGGAATGGAGGGGTAACATAGAGCGTTTGGTTGCATGAATGTATTATTTCCCAATTGATGAATATCCAGATGTTCGGTCAAATGTGCACAGGTGGCTTGATACCATCAGAAGACTTGTTTTTTCCCCTTCCAAGAGAGTATTCGCAGAAATAAGATCCGACTTAGGTAGATCAATCTATGATCTGTCGATATTAGCACTAAATAATATTGGTATCACTATTCGTAGTACGGCTGGGAGGAACAACAAGTATCCCAAGAATTTACCAATATATCATCTATTTACCGAATCATTATTCCCAAGTATATTAGTGAAGAAGCTTCGACAGATGGGATTGATTATCTTGTCTATAAATTGAACAATATAGATTATCCACTGCTTGATTTCTTCTGAGTTCACTCAACCTCGATGAGAAGATATCCTTTCTCAAGAGAATCTTCGGTAGAAAAGATAGTTTTCTTCATCGAGTCCGGTTTGTTAATGGATGAAGAATCGGTAGGCTCCTCAATCTCCTAAAACCCGCAGTTATCCATTTCTGTTGAATCATCCTGTATCGAATGTATTGGAACAAAACTCCCGAATGGTGCTTATTCCGCTACGGGAAGGCAGGATTGGGATCTGTTTCTGGATAATTTGAATTTATGGGAAAGGTTCGAATTAGGAATATTTGGGAGTATTTCGGGATCCATTTCCGATGAAGTAGATACACCAAACTTTATAAGATTACTCGCATTTACCCGTATTGAACTGTGCCGGAAGGGATTTTATCTCAATAATCAGAAGAAGGGATTCGTTGGTTGGAGGATACAGCAGTAGTTACTCTGACATCTTAGAGAATTCGTATACGGGCTCCGGTGATGAAGTCATCCCATCTCTTGAAATAGGATCCTTAGATACAAAAAATATCACTTCATCTATTCAATCCCAAGTGTCTGATTCGTTGTTACCCAATTCCTCGCAACGAACGGAAAGGGAAACTATTGATCATATACTCGCAACAACCGAATCGACTCCATCTGATCTGGATGAATCTGCGATACCACCACTAACTCATTCAGATAGATTTCTTGACTCTATTTCGGATTCTAAGAGGACTACTGACGGGGTTGAACTTATCTCCTCGCGAAACGGGAGATTCGTCTCTATCTTCATGTGGTAGCGATGGAAATTACTTGGAAAGAACATTGATAAACTCTGAGCTAGCGGCTGATTGGCGATCTCGACCCCGTCTCAAAAATTCGGGAGTGGATCAAGTCGATTCGGAGGGATCCATTTGAGAAGAGGATCAAACTCGAGGAATGATTCTATTGGGAATCAATTCTATCAAAATGATTCACACATTGGTTATTTTTGGGAATCAGAAGAATCTGAGACGCTTTATTGGTCAAAGAAATTCTCATTATGCAGCAGTGTAGCATCAAGATCTCCAACAGGATTAACTGGAGAGAAGGTTCTGTACGAAAATACGAGGCTTGCAGATACACGTGTCTAAAAAGAACCTATTCTTCATCTCATCTCATTAATTTCGATGAGTTATCAAAGGATTTAAACAAATATAAGATCTCTTGGATCTTTTGGAGAGACAATATCTGCGAGAAATGGAGCCCATTCGGAGAATATATACCTCGGTTTTTCACCCCTAACTGGTGGAGATACTTTTATGATCTGATTAGAGAGATATATCCAGAAATAGTACTCAAAGTAAGTGATGACTTGAATTAACACTTTCCCCGGAATTACGGAAAGAGTTGCTGAGGATATAGGTAATGCTAGAGCTTGTTTATCGTTAAGCTAAGATCAAGATTCAGAAACGATTCCATCAGTAACGTATTATCTAAAATAGATCTCTCTATTTTCGAAGAAATTACTAACTAAACGCAGGTGTCGCATTCGAGATGGTCAGTCTTTAGATTTTCGAATAAGTATGCCCCATCCTACCTCGTTTTCTCGATATTATTTGTTCTTGCATTTCTCAAGCATTATTTATCTGCTGTTTCGGGTTCCAATTCCCCTCACTTGTGGAAACGTTTCAATATCACCGGATATTTAATAGACCCAATGCGTGGGTTTTATCTGGAAAAGGTAATGTATTCTCCCTCGACAAGGTAAATGTAAACGAAAGATCTACTGATACATTCCCTGAAGAGATTCCTGAATTATACAAATAATATAATCTTCTATTACCTTGTGAAAAATGAACTAGATTCGTGGATACTTCGTAGGAAAAGCTCCGACACCCTTAAGATTAATAAACAATTACTGACTCAATATCTAGTGACAAATAAAACTATTTCCAAGTATGAATCGAAATTAAATTCCAATTACGATTCATTGAGCGGTGGGATTAATCACGAACCCACCCCAGAAGAAGGATCTAATCTTTTGTCATACCTACTTCGGATTCGTCAAAATGATCTATCAAATTACGAGATCTGTGAGTTGGATCCTGCGGAGAAGTGGGCTCTTCTTGCCCTTGAAAGAAATATTCTCCTTTCAGCGACAATGAGACGAAAAGGCATTCCGAATATTCCATGTCGTGACGTACCTATTTTGCTTTCATCAGGATTATTACCATCTGAAGGAGTTCCACTAGTAGGACCCATAGAAACTGGACGATCTTATGTAGTTAGGGATATAGCATCCAATTCCTACTTTCCGTCGGTGAGACTGCCATTGAGGAAGTTGTTATACAACAGATCATATTTCAATAATGTACGTGGGACTTTCATTTCGAAACAGAGCGTAAACCGATTGAATCTTATTTTTGCAATAGCAAAAGAGATGTCTCCCTGTACGATATGGATTCAAGACATTCATGAGTTGAATGTTAATCGCCTGTATCACAGATTAGAAGCCGATCCCAGATTCTTACTCTGCCTAATATTGAGGAGTATCGGTAATGGGCGCAGGAATCCTTGCATTCGCAAGAATCTCGTTATTGCTTCGACTCATGTACCTGCAAAGGTAGATCCAGCTTCAATAGCTCCGAATTGGTCGAACTAATTGATAAATCTCCGAGGGTCTAACAGGCGTCAGCGTCAAAAAGAATTGTCAATTCTCTCGCGTGTCAAAGGCTTTGAAATAGAAGCTGATCCCTCTTTTCTCGAAGGTACTGGGTCTGGAACTACGGGTTATAGCAAACGAGATCTATTTTCTCCTGCTAATGAAGCATTATTAATCACTACTTCTAGAAGAAGAAAGATTGTATCCGATAGTGCAATTAAATTAGCTTTACGTAGACAAAATTCAATTGTTACTTATATAGGTAACGGAATCCGATTCGGTTCTGGATATGAAATACTTCCTTACAATATAGGAAAAGCTATTCTGAAAAATGGTTTGATAGATACTTCCCCTGCAGATCCCTCATTTATTGGTAGTAATACACTGAAGAAGAGGTTTTACCACTTGTATAACTGGTATTTGGAACCTTTAATAACCGAGTCAACAATTAAGGAATTCGCTATACTTCCGCATATCTTAGGGCTATTGGCCGGATTAGCAGCTCGTGATCCTTGGTTCGGAATGGATATGAGAGAGGAAGAGAATCTCGTTGTTATTGATAAAGTTGTAGAGAATGATTCTAACTTAGCCTGTGGTATCTCGGAAAACCTTTTGAGGGATTTCTTATGTTCAGAAATCTGTAGAAGTAGAAGTCAATTCGCTAATAGTCCTCCTCTTCCTTCTTCCATCGAACCCAGGTATTCTCCAGATATAATCTCTGCGAGTCGTTCTTATAAATCTACAAAGAAGGGGGTGTCTAAGATTCCAACTGATTCTGAAATGGAACAGTCGAGTGAAGTAGACTCGATTCCGAAGGAAGTGTCGCGTGGGATTACTTGGTCCCCCAAATTTTGGCGTTTTGGTTTCATGCGAAGTGGCAGTTATGAATCGATAAGAGTATTATCCGAATCGAATAATTTGTATAATTCGATCTTTTTTCATCGGAATCAGGATCAAATCCCCCAACGGGATTTCGAATTGAATAAGATTAAGTCTAGTGGAAAGAAATCGCATAAGAGAAAAGGATATCTTTTCAGTTACAAGAGAGCCTCGGGTAAATCGAGACAAAGAGACATTAAAAGATTAGAAAATTAATTGGATAATCTATCATTACGCGAGCAATTTCTTGAATTAGGAATCCCCAACTCATCTAATCAATACGAAACGCAATGTAATCGATCCGATGAACCAATTCTATTCCTGGGGGGGCGCTTCACCTGGGATCCCATGCTTCTATCTCAGCCGGATCATAACATTCCCTCTTCACGTCATAGTTTATTAGCGAAACAAGAACTGGTACGGAGGCTTTATGTTACTTACGGTACGAGGAGGGAGCGCGAGAAACATTTCTCAAATGAAAAGATTAGAAATTTCTTTCTTCTTCGTGGATATGACCGGAAATCGATAACTGAATTATCTACCAAGCGGTGGAAGAATTTCCCTTCGGGTGAAGAACGACACTTTGAATACGTCAAAGAAACCTAATTCATGCATATATATTTGCAATACCCGCAGATATTTGTTCCTATTCACTCGTATCAAAGCATTCCAATGGAAGATTTGCAAGAGCGATTCCTTCGTTTCAGGCTTATGGTTCATAGAGATAGATGGATGAGACGGAATCGTCACTCATCCAAAGATTTTCTCATTCATAACATGTTGTTTGAAAGTTACCACTACCTATTCAATCTATTTCGATTTAGTGGGACGTCACCGGATCGAATAACAAGACAATTATTGAATGGGAATTCGATATCGCATCATAAAATCTCGGATATTCTTGACTCAGTCTGGATCCCTAGCAATATATAGGGCTATTCAGGATTCGAATTGGTGAAAGGAAGATACATCTTTTCCCCTTACTGATGCAATAACTTCTGCTTATAGAATTCCGGATAATTACTAAGTTATAGATCACCTTCGGAGTCTTCCTATTCGGGAGATGGAAGCAACATTCGAAATCAAGAAGGAGTAGGAATCTCTTATATGGAAAATGTAGGAAGTAGTTCGTAGAGGACGTAGTAGTTTTCCAACATCCTTATCGGAACAAATCCTTGATGAAGATGTCGATCCATTCTGTTTGAGATTCTCCGGAGATTCAATTTCTCGGTGATCAACGGTAATATGGGGAGGAAGGAGGGGCATTCCCCTCATTCATCTTTACATTCCAAAAATTCATTCTAAAGTTTGGATTTTCCCGTATCCAACTAGATAATCAGGATTTCAAGTCCTTTCCATTGTTTCCATTGGAAGGGCTCTAAGGACCCCGGGTCCTTAGGGGATGGACCATCTAACCGAATCCCAAAATTTTAGTTCATTCAAATTCACTAATAGGGATTCTTGGTGACATCCTAACTAATGCCCCGACTAACTACTAGGATTTCTGGTCCTAGTCCAGATACTGGGGTCTCGTGACGCAGTTTCATCACACTCTAATTGGCTACTACGACTTTCAGTCCCACCTCAGGTACTAGGATTTTTAGTCCCCTCGAAGGATTTCAAGTCCCCCGTCTTCTTCAAGGATTTCCAGTCCTGTCTTCTTCAAGGATTTGAAGTCCCCTGATAAGGATTTCTAGTCCCGTTGAAAGACCTACTTGGATCTCCTCGAATCTCGGGATTCTGAGTCCCAGCCTCACTTGAGAAAGAAGCAGAAGGTGTTTCCTATTCGATACCTAATACTTCATATCCAAATCCCCGGACGGCGGAGAATTCTGGTCTCAATAATCAACAATCGGAGGATTTGCATCCCCATGTTTGAGGGTTGGGCACTGGAAAGACCAGAATCCTCCGAGGATTTTTCTTCCTATTGGGAGTTTGGGAGGCACCGGAGAGACCACTTGTCTCTCGAATCGAGGAGGTATTTCGAGTGCTCATTTGGGAGATAAGCAAATCAATTGAATGTGAATCTTTAGTGGTAGAGAGAATAAATCTTTGATAAATCTTTTAGTATATAAGGGTTCGATCTGAATAAGGGTACGAGACCTTCTGCCCCGAGGAAGTATTTCGAGTGCTCATTTGGGAGATAAGCAAATCAATTGAATGTGAATCTTTAGTGGTAGAGAGGATAAATCTTTGATAAAGCTTTTAGTAGATAAGGGTTCGATCTGAATAAGTGTACGAGACCTCCTACCCCGAGGAGGTACTCATTTGGGAGATAAGCAAATCAATTGAATGTGAATCTCTAGTGGTAGAGAGGATAAATCTTTGATAAACCTTTGAATAGATAAGGGTTCGATCTGAATAAGGGTACGAGACCTCCTACCCCGAGGAGGTACTCATTTGGGAGATAAGCAAATCAATTGAATGTGAATCTCTAGTGGTAGAGAGAATAAATCTTTGATAAACCTTTGATAAAGCTTTTAGTAGATAAGGGTTCGATCTGAATAAGGGTACGAGACCTTCTGCCCCGAGGAGGATTCGGACCTCCACGCTCTTCAGCACCAAATTTTGAATCTGGCGTGTCTACCATTTCACCATCGAGGCTCTACTCCTTATTCCTTACCTTTTTACTTCCCACCACCCCATCTTTCTCTATGGATGGGGTCCGGAATATGTTTCTATCAATTCGATCCTAGTCCCTCATCAAAAGCAACCCTTTACTTATTTTTCCCAATCTTATTTCTTCGTCTCTCTATATCGAAAAGGATTTCCAGTCCCCTGGAGGGACTTCTAGTCCCCCTGCTGAAGGATTTATAGTTCTCTCCAAGGATTTTCAGTCCTCCTGTTGAAGGATTTCCAGTCCCCGGGAAGAAAAAAGGATCCATAAATTTGTTCTGTATCGATTCCATCCCAGCTCCTCGTCAAGAGCAAACCCTTTCTCCTCCTCTACCGATCCTGTTTCTTCGTCTCTCTCCATCTATAAGGATTTGAAGTCCTGTCTTATTCAAGGATTTCCAGTCCTCTTCAGGGATTTCAAGTCCCCCGTCTTATCCAAGGATTTATAGTCCTCTTCAGGGATTTCAAGTCCCCTGTCTTATCCAAGGATTTATAGTCCTCTTCAGGGATTTCAAGTCCCCTGTCTTATCCAAGGATTTATAGTCCTCTTCAGGGATTTCAAGTCCCCTGTCTTATCCAAGGATTTATAGTCCTCTTCAGGGATTTCAAGTCCCCTGTCTTATCCAAGGATTTGAAGTCCTCTTAAGGGATTTCAAGTCCCCTGTCTTATTCAAGGATTTCCAGTCCTGTCTTATCCAAGGATTTATAGTCCTCTTAAGGGATTTCAAGTCCCCCGTACTCTTCAGGGATTTCAAGTCCCCCGTACTCTTAAGGGATTTCAAGTCCCCCGTACTCTTAAGGGATTTCAAGTCCCCCGTACTCTTAAGGGATTTCAAGTCCCCTGTCTTATCCAAGGATTTCCAGTCCCCTGAGAAGGATTTCAAGTCCCCCGCCCCCGATAAGGATTTCAAGTCCCCCGCCCCCGATAAGGATTTCAAGTCCCCCGATAAGGATTTGAAGTCCTCTTCAAGGATTTTCAGTCCCCTGAGAAGGATTTCGAGTCCTTTGAGAAGGATTTGAAGTCCCCTGAGAAGGATTTCAAGTCCCCTTTCTTCTTTAAGGATTTGAAGTCCTCTTCAAGGATTTTCAGTCCCCTGAAGAGGATTTCAAGTCCCCTGTCTTCTTTCTTTAAGGATTTGAAGTCCTCTTCAAGGATTTTCAGTCCCCTGAAGAGGATTTCAAGTCCCTTTTCTTCTTTAAGGATTTGAAGTCCTCTTCAAGGATTGTCAGTTCCCTGAAGAGGATTTCAAGTCCCTTTTCTTCTTTAAGGATTTGAAGTCCTCTTCAAGGATTGTCAGTTCCCTGAAGAGGATTTCAAGTCCCTTTTCTTCTTTAAGGATTTGAAGTCCTCTTCAAGGATTGTCAGTTCCCTGAAGAGGATTTCAAGTCCCCTGTCTTCTTTAAGGATTTGAAGTCCTCTTCAAGGATTTTCCGTCCACTGAAAAGGATTTCAAGTCCAAGGATTTCCAGTCCCCTGGAAGGGTCTATGAATCGGACTAGATACATTATACAAAATCAAACCGTCAAATGCAAGACCTAATTCTCCTTGTTATCTATCACTCTCGCTCGGATCTCCCTCAGTGAGGGAGATTTGACGATCGAGAAGGATTTCAAGTCCAAGGAAGATTTTCAGTCCCCTCGAAAGGATCTATGAATTCGACCCATTTCTATTATAGCTAAGAAAACTGTCGAGCGCAAGACCTAATTTTCCTTGTTATCTATCAATCTCGATCGGATCTCCCTCAGTGAGGGAGATTTGACGAGAAAGATCTCAATTCCAAAGATTTTGAGTCCCCTCGAAAGGGTCTATGAATTCGACCCATTTCTATTATAGCTAAGAAAACTGTCGATTGCAAGACCTAATTTTCCTTGTTATCTATCAATCTCGTTTTGAGATCCCTCGGTCTCAGTAGAGGGAGACTTTGACGAGAAAGATTTCAAGTCCAAGGAAGATTTTGAGTCCCCTCGAAAGGGTCTATGAATTCGACCCATTTCTATTGTAACTCAGAATGCCGTCGATTGCAAGACCTAATTTTCCTTGTTATCTATCAATCTCGATCGGATCTCCCTCAGTGAGGGAGATTTGACGAGAAAGATCTCAATTCCAAAGATTTTCAGTCCCCTCGAAAGGATCTATGAATTCGACCCATTTCTATTGTAACACAGAATGCCGTAGAGCGCAAGACCTAATTTCTTGGATTTGATTTCAATTCCAGGGGACCGCCATGGGCCTTAATTTGTTATCGCTGCAAAATCGTCCTGACGATAAGGAGTCGATTCCAAGTTAAGGGATTTAACGTCCCCTGGACTAACTATGAATCATAGATGTACTATCAAAGTCCAGAGGATTGTCGCTGCAAAATTGCCCCTGTCCAAGAATTTACAGTTCACTAGGAAATCATAGCTAGATCAATTATAGCTAAGAAAACTGTCGATTGCAAGACCTAATTTTCCTTGTTATCTATCAATCTCGATCGGATCTCCCTCAGTGAGGGAGATTTGACGAGAAAGATCTCAATTCCAAAGATTTTGAGTCCCCTCGAAAGGATCTATGAATTCGACCCATTTCTATTGTAACTCAGAATGCCGTCGATTGCAAGACCTAATTTTCCTTGTTATCTATCACTCTCGTTTTGAGATCCCTCGGTCTCAGTAGAGGGAGATTTGACGAGAAAGATTTCAAGTCCAAAGATTTTGAGTCCCCTCGAAAGGATTTCTGAATTTGATCCATTGATAGTGTACATCAGAATGCCGTCGAGCGCAACCCCCGTTTCTATTAAATTGAAAGAATCTGCGGCGGAAAGAAGAATTGGTCTCTTTTGCTTTCTTCTAGAAGTCTGAAGGCAACCCCGCCTTGAACGTACAGGTATCGGATGAAATGACTTATCCATTAGACGAAATTGGAGCATGGAATTCATCGGGAAGCGACCTGAATTGCTACGGAGCAGAAGACTGGGGGTGTGAACCGAATCATTTACACAACCGCTCCCATATGGGAATCACTTAGTCGCATGTACCATTAGGAGGGTTCAATCCTTGTAGTACTGCAAAGGATTGAACAATATTATGGATACCATCAGGAAATACTTATATCTCCTCCGGAAGAGACGAATGATCATTGGGAGGCGCGTGATCATTTCTCCGACACTGTTTCATCACCAATTACGGAAATGGACTAGTTGGAGCGACGGAAGTGGCTTTGGATACAAATCATTCAGAAAGATTCCATTATTTCATGTGACAACTCAAAATAGGTCTGGAATGAGGTATTCCGTGTAATCTCGATGATGGGATCCATTGATATACCCAGTAGAGTTGATGCTGGTACACGAACAATCATAGCTATTTCAATGGAACTCTTCGAAATCGAAGTAGATGGAGAAACTAATGGATCCTGTATGTAAATTGTTGATGTGTCACCCCCTTCGGTGAACATTAATTTAATTATCTTCGGATAGTGATATATAGAAATGACACTTGTAATGGGAGCTACCAGAACTAATGGGTACGAGCCAGCTTTCCATCCATGCCAGAAGGGGTAGGGTTTACCGGAAAAACCTGCTAATGGAGGGATACCCCCTGGGGATGGTAAACGTATAACTAGAGAGAATGTTAGAACAGGATCCTTCATGTATGGTCCCGCATAATCCCTAATGTTATCAGTTCCGGTTCGTGAACCAGATAAAGTGATGCGAGCGAAAGTCCCTAGATTCATGAATATGTAGATAGAAGTATAACTTATCATACTCGCATAGCCATTATCAGGATCCGCAGCAAGTATTCCAATCAGAATATATCCGATTTGGCTTATGGAGGAATATGCTAGCATACGTTTCATGCTTGTCTGAGTAACAGCAATTAGATTCCCCAATACCATGCTAAGGGTAGCTAATATTCCCAAAGCGAGATGCCATTCACTGGATAGGTATGAGAAAGTAATACCGAGGAGTCGTGTAGATAAAGCTAGAGCTGCTACTTTGGAAGTAGCAGAAAAAGAAGCAACGACTGGTGTAGGAGAGTTAGAGTCGGAGAGGAGATCCTCGATCTTCCCGCTCATTCAGAACCGTGCATGAAATTCTCACTTCACACGGCTCCTAGTTCGTAAGAGATTTCTAAGCTCCCAGAACCTTCCCCGTGTGTGTATCAAATCCACTTCTTCCTCGGTAATTCAATATGAGTAATAATTGGTAGCTTCTCGGGAAATCCCCTATCAGTGATTCCTTTTTAAAATGGTAGTTACCAACGTGGATACCTAATTACATCAAACGTGAGTGACGGGACCTTAAAGATTATACTGTATTATACCACAAGTGGGATTAACTAGCATCCATGGCTGAACGGTCAAGGCACCCAACTCATAATTGGCGAATTCGCAGGTTCGACTCCTGTTGGATGCAAACAAATGGGGGGAGAGGGTTTCATTCGGGTGACAAAGTGAGTAACCGAAATAGGGAGGTGGAGTATAATGGGTTCCGAAAACTATACGGGAACCAAGAAGTGGAAGCAATTATGAATTCGGATAGTAAGAGAGTTTGTTTGAATTGGAAGAGCTAAAGGGACACGAGAAAAATTATGGATAAATTGATAAATCAGATACTTACTGAAAAAACTATTCCTCCATTGCAACGAAACCAGTATACCTCCGATGTGAATCCAGAATCGAACAAGACTGAAGTCAAGAATTGGATTGAGCAACTTTTCAACGTTAAAGTAAGACACATGAATAGTCACCGACTACCAGATAGAAGGCGTAGGGGTAGAGCGTCCGGGTCGATGCATCGTAAGAGAATGATTATTACGCTTCACAAAAATGATTCCATTCCGCTATTTCTGAGCAAGTAACCCCCGCAAATTTCACTAACGACAAGGAGGAAGAGGAGATATGGTTATCTGATTATATAAAGCCTATACGCCTGGCACACGCAATAGATCCGTTTCAAGTTTTGAAGAAGTGACGAGATGTAAATCCCGGAAAGGACTGACTCGTGGTAGTGGACCAAGGAGCGGACGTACTAGTGGAGGGACTATTACTGCTAGGCATAGAGGAGGTGGTCATAAACGACTATATCGTGAAATTGATTTCCGACGGAATAAAAAAGATGTTGTTGGAAGAGTGGCAAGTGTCGAGTACGACCCCAACCGCAATGCATACATATGTCTCGTGAATTATGTGGATGGTGAAAAGAAACATATCTTACATACTTGAGGGGTAGAAATCGGAGACACTGTAGTATCCAGCCCCGAAGCATCTATTTCAAGTGGAAATGCCCTACCTTTGAGTGCGACTCGAATAAGTGATTCACGTATTCGGAAATAACCGATTGGATTTAGGGTTGAGTCCATAAACCCAACACTAGACTCGAGATTCTTGGATCTTCCGAGGTGGACTTCGATAGGGAAACCGAGGAGGGACAATAGCGGGTGGTCAGGTGTAATAGTATCAAATAGCTATTAACCTGCAGAGGTAGGATAATATGGAGAGAACTGGATGGTCTCGAACAGGGACAAGAAATCAAAGGGGCATCCTCTGTTCGGTGTGGCCGAAAGGCAGAGGAAACGGGTCACTCGCCGCGTTCGGTATGACGGTCAAAGGCAGAATCGAAGCCACGAAGCGGAGTGAGAATGAGTCTCCCGGGGGGACTCAATCCCGGTATTGAAAATGTCTCCTAAGTTATCTAGAACATCAAATGATGTTGGCGTGAATGACTGAATTCATTGATTCTGTTGCTGAATGAGTTGCGAGACAGAAGCCAGATGCCGGTGGAGAACCCGAGGGTGTAGAAAAAGCTGGATATGCGAGTTTACCCTAGAACTGGTACTTTCATTTCTCGTTGGCGACATCCGGCGAGGATATCGCCTTCTGTATCCGGAAAGCTGTATGCTTTGAAAAGGGCTCGTACAGTTTGGGAAGAGATTCTATCCCGAATACTGGGGAGTAAAGGGTCTACTTCAACCAAGATACCTCTAGGTACGGTCATACATAACGTAGAAGTAATACCCGGGAGAGGTGGATGATTAGTTAGAGCGGCTGGTGCTACGGCAAAAGTGATTGCAAAGGAAGGTTGATTGGCTACATTAAGATTACCCCCCGGCGAGGTTCGTTCAGTATCTCAGAATTGTTTAGCTACTGCGGGACGAGTCGGAAACGTCGACATCAATAATGAGGGTTCGGGAAAGGCTGGATCTACGCGGTGGTTAGGTAAACGTCCAAAAGTGAGGGGTACAGCTATGAATCCCGTCGATCATCCGCATGGGGGGGGGGAAGGCAGAACACCCATCGGTAGGAAGAAGCCATTAACTCCATGGGGTTGTACGGCACTCGGAATGAGGAGTCGGGAAAGCGGTAGATACAGCAATCCGTTCATCCTTCGCCGCCGTAAAAGTAATTAATTGGTAGAAAGACTGGGTGGAGGGTAATTAACTATGGCACGTCCACTCAAGAAGGGTCCTTTTGTAGCTAATGATCCAGTAAGAAGAATCGAAATTCTCAATATCCGGAAGGAGAAAAAGATAATAATAACCTGGTCTCGTGCTTCCGCAATAGTTCCTATCATGATCGGTCATACCATTGCTGTTTACGATGGGCGGGAGCATCTACCCATTTATATAACTGACCGTATGGTGGGTCACAAACTGGGTGAATTTGTACCTACCCGGAGTTTCCGGGGACATGCCAGAAGCGATAAAAAATCTCGTCGATAATTGGGGAATCATATTTCATGGGAACCGAGAAAGAATCAGAGGTAAAGGAGGCGCAAGCTTCGTCCAGACGTGTTAATATGTCGTCTACAAAAGTACGACGAGTCATTAATCAGATTCGGAATTGTTCGTATGAACAAGCCCTTGTACTACTCGAATTTATGCCTCGCAGAGCATGTCACCCCATATTGCAATTGATCCTTTCCGCAGCCGCAAATGCTAATAACAATTATGGATTGACTAAATCTAATTCGTTCATCAGCGAAGCCTGAGTGGATAACGGTACCAGTCTGAAGAGATTTCGACCCAGGGCTCAGGGACGTGGTTACCCAATCAGAAAACCTACCTGTCACGTGATTACTAAAATGAAGAGCAAAAGGTAGAGCCGATACTAACTACATATTGACAAGTAGAAGTGGGGGAGGGGTTGTATGTATATATATATACATATATATGTGTATATATATATATATACCGGGTAGATATTGGTATTGAAATACAGGAAAACATCTACGGGGCAAAAGATTCATCCACTTGGTTTTTGACTTGGCATAAATCAGAGGCATTACTCCCACTGGTTCGCGCAACCAAAAGATTATCCGAGATTCCCCGAGGAAGATGAGAGAATACGTACTTGCGTTAGGGAGTATGTACGGAAGCATATAAGGGATTCCTCAAATTATGGGGGAATTGCACATATAGAGATCTACCGGAAGACGGACCTAATTCAGATAGAAATTCATACGGGATTTCCAGATCTATTGATTGAGGGACGTAGCCTGGGAATCGACCAATTGAAAGCGAATATGGAAGAATCATTAGGTTTTGGGAATCGGAAGCTTCAAATAATCCCGAATAATATCCTCCAGCCGTATGGCGAACCGAGAATTCCGGCGGAACATATTGCTCCACAATCAGAGAATAGAGTAGCTTTCCGTAGGACTATGAAAAAAGCTATTGAACTAATTAGAGAAACTAATAGTGGGGGCGTTAGGATACAAATAGCGGGGCGTCTCAATGGTAATGAAATGGCTCGCATTGAGTGGGCCAGAGAAGGTAGAGTCCCCCTCCAAACTATCAGGGCTCGTATTGGTTATTGCTACCACCCAGCTCAAACCATCTATGGGGTTTTAGGCATAAAGATTCGGGTATTCCGGGATATGGGATAATTATTCCTACTTTCCGACCCCCCACCCCTCCCGTTCCCTCCTCTCCTACTCTCTTGGGGAGTTGAAAATACTTAATAGATATTGGGATACATGATTACTTTGTGGTGCCAGGATCCGCAGGCTTATTCTATTCCAATTCCATAGGGGGGAGGGGAGCATACAGTAACGTCTCGATAAATTTCTGCTACGCTTAGTGTGCGACTCGACCGAATGAAGTTCCTCTGTTTATAGATAAGACGGATTGGTAGGTGGATCCCCACTGCTAATAACTGGAATGTCAGCTGGGGTTCGTAGCCGTATCAACGCAAAGTCTTTGTCCTCGGGAAGGGAAATCTTTCCAGTGAAGCGGAAAATTATATTGATTCTTGGGTGATCTGGGGGGAAACAGAAACAAGAAGTAATCAATAATCTCGTGCGATCGTATGGTTAACGACTCGACTCTCGGGAAGCAGTGTGGTATAGCATGATGGAGACGCGGTCTTGGAAATACCGACTAAGTCTTTTCCGATGCGGGGGGGGGGAGGGGGGGGAGCCTCGAGTCAATGAACACTAATGGAGATGACACAATAAGTACTTATTTGGCAACTGAGAGGCTCGCTGCAGAGAGATAACCCAAGCGTTTATGGAGGGGAACTACGGAAACGATGGAACCTTCCCGAGTCGATCGATTGTTTCACTATCAGCGATTCGGCGGATGGGATGGCGGGGGAAACCCACTCCTCATCGAATTGAGATATGAAATAGCAAATTCTGATGAAGATGAGAGATCGAGTCCGATTTCCGCCCGTGGTTGTATTACCGACTAATATCCTAACTGCTATGAATGGGAGAATCATACGGAGGGGGGTAGGTAAATGAGCAAAAAGACAAAAATCATTTTGGTACTGACGCAAAATTTCCTACTTTGTCTCTTCCCAGAATTGAAAGATCTCCAAAACAGGGGGAAACGGTACTGAATTCATGAGGAGCCGGGTGAGGGAAAACTTTCACGTCCGGTTCTGTATGAGAGACGGAATGATTTCACCGCTATCGACTGTGACCCCAAACGATCCAAATTTCGTAAACAACATAGAGGAAGACTGAAAGGAATTTCCACTCGTGGGAATCGTGTTTCTTTTGGAAAGTTTGCCTCACAGGCCCTCGAACCTTCGTGGGTCACGTCTAGACAGATAGAGGCGGGGAGGAGAGCAATAACGCGTTATGCCCGGCGGGGTGGTAAGTTATGGATACGCGTCTTTCCCGATAAACCAATCACTATGAGACCTGCGGAAACACGTATGGGATCAGGTAAGGGATCTCCGGAATATTGGGTATCTGTGGTTAAACCGGGTCGAATACCTCATGAAATAAGTGGAGTATCGGGAAACATAGCTCGAACTGCTATGCGAATAGCTGCGCATAAAATGCCTGTACGTACCCAAGTGGTGACCGCTACGGAATTATGATTTTTGGGGGGAGTAGGAAGGGAGGGTGGAATCAGATAGAGATTTATTTCTATTTTTATTTCCCCCTCACTTAGCAATTTGATGGTGTGGGAAAGGCATTTCCAACCGATACAGGGAACATGGAGATTGAGGGTTTCCCCCTATCCCGAAGAAAGATGGGATGAATGGAAAATACATACGGGTAGCTATTCACCTGCAAATGAGTGAATAGATCTATTTTTTCCCCCTACCAATTAAGAAATGATTCAACCTCAGAGTTACCTAAATGTAGCAGACAACAGCGGGGCTAGGAAATCGATGTGTATTCGGGTGCTAGGGACCAGTAATCGTAGATACGCAGGAACTGGTGGTACTACTACAGGTGTGATTAAAGAAGCGGTACCCAACATGTCTCTGAAGAGATCGGAAGTAGTTAGAGTAGTGGTGGTATGTACCCGTAGAGAGATCAAACGTGACAATGGAATTATTTCGGGGTTTGGTGACAACGCGGCAGTCGTTATCAACCAAGAGGGAAATCCTAGAGGAACTAGAGTCTTCGGTCCAGTAGCTAGGGAATTAAGGGAATATGATTTTGCAAAAATAGTCTCACTGGCCCCTGAAGTATTATAGAAAATAGGGAATGGAATACGTGGGAATGGGGAGTCACTCTTCGACTGGGACATACTTTTTTCCATTTCCACGGGGGAATATATACTCCTTCAAGAATCCGGAATCTTCGGGTAGTTCGGAGAAGCAAAATGTAGAAAGGGGGGGGGGGAGATTGGTAACATGGGGTGGGGGGGGGCGGAATCTCTCCCGCCAGCTACATCCCGATTCTCTTTCGACTCGGTAGCAATAGTAGCAGCAGCGTCAACAACGGAATCTACCTATAACCTAAAAACTCTTATTGAGGGATGGGAATTCGGTGTAGGATATTGACACGAACAATATACCCCCGATGGGGTCGGTAGTGAGGTAGTGATAGCAGAAAGATTAGGATTCATCCTAGACTCAATAACTGATGATTGATATTTCACGAGTAACGATACCATTTCTACCATGATTACTCCCCCGTGAAATGCGAATGCAAGGAGAAAGGCGACAGTCCAACTACCTGCCACTGGTATTACTAGAGGTATTGCACGAATCTTATTGGAGGAGGGTTCTGTGAAAGATACTGCGGAACATAGAGAAAAAATGAAGGATTTTCTGGATGTGACCTTGAAATATTAAGGCAGAGGGAGAAAACCATGTGTCACAACTCTCAAACGTATCAGCAAACCTGGCTTGAGAATCTATTTTGACCATCGAGGAATTCCGAAAGTATTAGGCGGCATGGGAATTGTAATTCTACCAACATCTCAAGGACTTATGACGGATCGAGAGGCCCGACGAAGGGAAATTGGGGGGAAATCCTGTGTTACATTTGGTAGTTAATGCAGTTACCGTATAAATCTGCTACCACTTCTTCCTAAAATTACTAGGAGTGGGGAATAAACTAGTATCATTCTTGACAGGATCCGTTAGTGATACAGGGGGGGTATCTCTTCCAAATGGTGGTGAAACAAAATCTGATTGACGTGGAAGGTACAGTCACGGAATCGCTTCCTAATGCCATGTCTTGAGTATGTTCGGATAATGGATGCCAAGTCTTAACTCATATATCGGGAAGAATCCGACGTAACTACATAAGAATACTACCAGGGGATAGAGTGAGGGTCCAATTGAGTCCCTATGATCTTACTAAAGGCTGCATCACTTATCGTCTCAGGAATAGACAAGCGAATGGCACTTAGTAGCAACTTCTGCTACCGAAAAGTCATTTATTTATAATCATTCACACAATCATTCGGGATCGAAGGACGAGGGAAATAGGGCTTGTCTAATCTTTCATAAGATTCACCAGATTCGGGGTTATAGATATGAAAATTCGTGCTCCCGTTCGTAAGATACGTGAGAAACGTCGACTGATTCGTAGACGAAGACGAATCATGGTAATCCGTTCCAATCCGAAGCACAAGCAGAAGCAAGGATAATAAATGGAATACGGGACTAGATAGGAGGAGAAATATTACCTAGTTGTAGTTCGTTTGTCGCAGATAATTAGTAAGTTATGCCAAGCAGCACGAAAAGGATTCGTTCACGAAAGGGAAAACGTAGAATACCAAAAGGAGTTACACACATTCAAGCAAGTTTTAATAATACCATTGTTACCGCTACGGATGTTTGAGGACAAGTCGTTTCGTGGTGTTCCGCTGGTGGATGCGGATTCAGGGGTGCGAGGAAAGGTACACCATTTGCTGCTCAGACTGCGACGGAAGGTGCCATTCGTACTTCGATTGATCAGGGTATGAAGCAGGCGGAAGTAATGATAAGCGGACCCGGACCGGGAAGAGATACGGCTTCGAGGGCTATTCGTAGAAGTGGTATAATTCTCAGTTTCGTGCGTGATGTGACCCCGATGCCGCATAATGGATGTAGACCCCCCAAGAAAAGGCGTGTCTAGTTTCCGACTATCAACTGCTTTGAATAAAGAGGGACCCAATTACGATTCAAGATGAAATACCAATCTCTACTCAGGCGATTCAATGGAAATGCATTGAATCCAGGATGGAAAGTAAGCGTCTTCATTATGGTTGTCTTGTTATACCTCCCCCCAAGAGAGGCCAAGTTAATACTGTGGGAATCGCTATGTGTAGAGCTTTACCTGGAGAGGTGGAGGGAACGAGTATAACACATGCGAAATCCGAAGGCATGAAGCATGAGTATTCCACAATAACGGGCATTTGAGAAACAATACACGACATTTCAGTTAATTTGAAAGAAATTGTACCTCAAAGCGATTCTAATGATGTTTAAAAAGCATTTCCATCGATTCATGGTCCTAAGAAGGTGACAGCTGGTGACATATCATTCCCGCCGTCTGTTAAAGCGATTGATGAGTCGCAACATATAGCTACCACTACCCAATCAATGTCCGTGAATGTAGAGTCGAAGATCGGGAGGGGTCGTGGATATTGCGTACAAGATCCGAAGCTGTGTGAAGATGGGGAATTTCCCATTGATGCTGTATCTATGTCTGTTTGAAATGTAAATCATAGCATTCACCTATTTGGAAATGGTAGAGAGATACAAGAAATACCATTCATGGAGATATGGACCAATGGTGGTTTGACTCCGAATGAGGCACCTTGCGAAGCGTCTAGAAATTCAACAAATTTATTCATTCCTTTTCCACATATGGGGGAAAATAATACTTCTTCTACTGGAGGTGGCGAGGATTCTTCCAATCCGACGGACTTTTCTTATCCTCCAAACGATATGGATGAATCGACGCGAGAGTTTGTGCTTAAACATACATTCATTGATCAACTAGAATTGCCTGTTAAGACTTATAACTGTCTTAAACGAGTTGGTATACGTACGATCTGGGACCCACTGAATTACAGTCAGGAAGATTTAGAGAAAATCAAGAACTTTGGAAGAAAATCTGTAGATTAAGTATTGAAAACTTTATGGGAACGTTTCGATATAGAATTACCCAAGAACAAATCGTATGTTGATTGGAAAAAAGATGGGTAAATACTCAAATATATTTTACCTAGTTCCCAACCCATTCCTCATTCTAACCCTTAGGGGGTAAACCGAAACCAGTGGAGGATCGGTATCGGTAAGAATCGGGGTAGACGAGTTAACTTTGTTTGTTTATCACGCCACGGGAGGAGGGGACAGTTAGTTATCTGACTGGATCTGGGGGGGTCTTGGATCGAAACGATCCAACCCCAGATCGACTATTTACCACATGGAGGATCGGCTTTTTTTTGGTGCCAGATCGATCCTAAAATAGTCCCAAAGTTGAAGATCCATCGATGGGTAAAGCTGCTCCGATGCCTAACCGAATAGCTACTGCAGTACCAATCGGAGAAACCGTTGTAGCTACTGAACGTCGAAATGGATTCTGAAATTTATTCACATTCTCGAGAAAAGGCACGGTCAACGAACCTGCCGGTACCGACGCCATCAAAGGGACACCCAATGATTTATTAGGAACTGTACGGAGTATTTGAAACACGGGAAAGAAATACCACTCGGGTAGTATCTCTAGGGGAGTTGCAAAGGGATTCGCTGGTTCACCGATCATCGATGGTTCTAGAACTGCCAAACCTACGGTACATGCAATGGTTCCTAAGATTACTACGGGAAATATATATAAGAGATCGTTGGGCCAAGCAGGTTCTCCGTAGTAGTTGTGTCCCATACCCTTGGCTAGTTTTGCTCTTAAAACAGGATCACTCGGGTCAGGTTTTTTTGTTATTGGGATAGACTTCTCACTCCCCCGGTAGAATCGGACGTGGAGATTTCTTATCAGCCGGCTCAAGCAAATCCTCGAATATTTCCGTTTACAAATTCCAGTGGGGAACCGGAGGAGTCGTAACTTCATAATAATCTCTGATACTTCCCGAAGCGAGAACCCTTGAAAAACGGAGAGTTATTCTACGGAATAGCTTATTATCCGAGTGAGCTTAAGAAATTTCTCCTCAAGAAGCTTCTTGGATGATCTCGTATCCCACACACGCGTCGTATCTACCCACAGATACGAGACTCTTGAGAAACAGTACCTGTGCGGGATCTTAACTTGTTACAACTTCGGCTTCCTCTTCCCCCGGATCGTTCTCTTACTCCGACGGTTGTTTCTCCGCATCGTACCAAATGCAGAGGAAGTGGATGCATTTTGAAAACCATATGTTTGAAGGGGTGAAACTGCCTGTGACTCGGGTATGCATGGGATTAGACGGAGCCTTAAGGATGAGTTCGACCATAGGAAGCATTCCCCAAAACACCTCATAGGAAGGGAAGTGTTTTCATATCCAAGTTTTAAACCCCAATTATGAGGTTGGGGAGAGTTGGAGCGGAGACACATACTTTAGTGTGGCAGCATTCGGTATAAGATCTGCATAGCCTATGTTTCGATACAAGTCACACACTCCCATAATCCGATCTTCCGCCTCCAGACACTTCAATTCATTTCCCTCGACAATTCGAGATAGGAATTCGGTCCACTAAGGAGTCTTCTATTTCTCTTGGTGAGAAAGACTAGTGGCAAGGAAAAAATAACCCCTCATCTTGTAGATTGGGGTCCTCCCGCGGATAGATCAATCAATACCACCCATCCGCTGGATTATAGATTTTCATTACAAGGGACCCGAAATGCCTTGTTTACGGATCATCGGGAAGTGCATTAGCATAGAAACAGCTGTGAGAGGCGGTGAGACGAAAGTGTGTGAACTATAGAAACGAGTCAATGTAGATTGACCTACACTAACACTTCCTCGTAGTAGCTCCACCAACGGAGATCCTATTAGAGGAATGGCTTCCGGTACGCCGGTTACAATCTTAACTGCCCAGTAACCGATTTGGTCCCGAGGCAAGGAATATCCGGTTACACCAGAAGATACAGTTGGTACGGCTAGAATTACACCAGTAACCCAAGTTAATTCACGAGGTTTTTTGAACCCTCCTGTGAGATAGACACGAAATACGTGTGGAATCATCATTGAAACCGTCGTACTTGCTGACCATCAATGAACAGATCGAATTAGCCATCCAGAATTCACTTCGGTCATTATATATTGAACTGAGGAAAAAGCTTCTGTAACGGTCGGACGATAGTGAGAAGTCGTGGCGGAACCAGTAGCTACCTGAACCAAAAAACGAGTCGATGTGATTCCCCCCAAGCGATGAAAAATGTTCACATGAGGAGGAACATATTTACTGGTAATGTCATCAGCAATCGCCTAAATCTCAAGACACTCTTCGAACCAATCGTATACTTTATCAAGATAGGCGGGCTTCTACGACCCCCCCCCATACAAACTGTACGTGAGTATTCAACCTCATACGGCTTAAACGAAAACGTCTGAGTAACCCTCCGTTCTACTACTAATCACTTCGTGTGGCGAAATATATTGATCGGACACATTCCGATCCGTGGGAAGGAGAAGGTGAGTTGACTAGTGAAAGATTCCGTCGGAATTTTGCTTTAATCTCGTGTCGGCTTTTGGCCATGGGAGGAAATAAGGACTCCAGCGTCTCGAGGAATCTCTTCGTCTTATCGTTAGGTTTATCCGGGGGAATAACCGAGATAAATAAATGGATAGAGTTTCTATCGTTTCAATGTCAATATCTGGATATCTGTGAACCTTAGATCCCCACTACACTCCGACGAATCCCCTCATTACTAGGTACGAAGATTGAATGGGTGGCAATTCTTCCTCGTTAACATCTTGTGGAACGAAGCGGTTAGTGTTTCGAAGCAGAGACGCAATCAAGTATGAGTAGTTATTCTCAATTCTCAAATACGGAAGTGTTATATCAAACATATGATTAATAGCTACCTCGGTTTATAAATAAGAGGTTGGATCTTCTATTCGACGTTGGGTGACAATCCTGTGGCGAAGTCTGAGTGGTAGATTCATACGAATTAATCATAGTTCAGACATTATTGATTAATATATTAACCCTTGCGCTTTGGATGCTAATCACCCGACCGCTATCCAGCAAGATAATAATACCTCCCCTATAGGAAATAGATCGTCTATCTATTGAACCAGATTGACTGTAACGAGTCACACACCCGTATTATCAAGATCCTTGGAAGTTTGAGTTACGCGGTTCAACTACCCCTCCGCGGGAGGGATTTCCTACCGCTCCCCAGCTATGATGGCTGGGGGAGCTCGGAATAACAATCCGGTCTTTTTTTACCAACTTATCGGGATACCATCCAGTAAGACGGAGGAGTTATATATTTCCGGGATGGTGACTGGGAATACTGCAAATAGAGCCATGAAGAATCCCATCGGGAGAGTAGTCCCCCAACCAGGAGCAACTTTACCATATTCCGAATTGAGTGGTTTTAAAGAGATTCCCAAACCACTAATCTTAGGTTTGCCTTTTGGGGTGTCATCGATAATCTTCGTAGCCGTATAACTTATTCGATTGATTGAGAGTTGATAACTTTATATGCTATTATACTGAAAACGAACCATCACTGTTTTGGATTACCTAGCAACGGAAACTGCAACTCTGGTCGCTATCTCTATATCTCGCCCACCCGTCAGTTTTACCGGCTATGCTTTGTATACCGCTTCTGGTCAACCCTCCGCGGAGCTTAGAGATCCCTTCGAAGAACATGAGGACTGATTAGACTGGGGGACCTTCCTATAGTAACGAAGGAAGGTCTCTTATTCTCCCCCCCTCCCTGTGCTTTTGGTGCTTCTGGCGCTTCCGCTCGTGGAAGAGGGATACTCGCGCGGGAGAGATAGCTGTTTCTCCAGGAAGTTAAGTATCATTTCTTCCCCTTACTAAGGATCCTGGGTGGCTCTCGGAAGAATATGGCAAAAAATATTATACCTAGAGTGGCTACCGGTAGAAATGTATAAACCAATGCTTCCGTGGATTCGGTCGTGGAATGGGATTTCGGGGATGACTTTCGCACTAATTTGTAAATTCCTTAGTATTTTCTTCGTGTTTCTCCAACGGCACCCACTAACTTCCTTCCCCCCAGGCCCGAACCACTCAACCGGACCAAGTGGTTAAATTACCTGGGTGTATCTGCGATAGGGAGTGGTTGCTACAAATAATTTCATTGATTAAATACCCGAATCTGGGAATTGGGATGGACAAAGAGAAGATCTCTCAAACGATTCGTCTCTTGGTACTTGGATCCCCCAACTTCTGGAATGCTCCAAATTCGACTTGAGAATCTAAGTCGGGATCGATACCGGCGAACACGTCTCTGAACAAGGTTCTAGCACCGTGCCAGATGTGTCCGAGGAAGAGAATAAGAGCAGGCGTGGCATGACCAAAAGTAAACCGACCTCGAGGACTACTACGAAAGACACCGTCCGATTTCAAAGTGGCACGATCAAATTCAGAGATCTCGCCTGATTAGGCACGTCTAGCATATTTCTTCACCGTAGCGGGGTCGCTGAAACTAGTTCCATCTAGTTCACCACCATGAGATTCGACAGTTACACCTACTTGTTCAACACTGTATTTTGATTCCGCCCGTCTGAATGGAACATCCGCCCTTACGATGCCTTCCCCGTCGACCAGGACCACCGGGAATGTCTCGAAGAAGGTGGGCATACGGCGCACAAGTAACTCATGACCTTCCTTATCCTTGAAGACGGCGTGCCCTAACCAACCGACAGCTATTCCGTCACCGTTGTCCATAGCACCTGCTCTGAACAATCCACCCTTGGCTGGGTTATTACCAATATAATCATGAAAAGCTGATTTCTCGGGAATTTTGGACCACGCTTCCGATAAACCAGAATTTTCAGCTTTGCTAGCACGGATCCGCCGATCTATCTCTTGCTGAAAATATCCCTGATCCCATTGGTAACGGGTGGGACCAAATAACTCGATTGGAGTGGCGGCGGAGCCGTACCACATAGTCCCAGAAACTACGAAGGCGGCGAAGGAAACGGCAGCGATACTGCTGGACGAAACGGTTTCAACATTCCCCATGCGTAGGGCCTTGTATAACCGTTGGGGGGACGAACACTAGGATGAAATGGACCGGCTAGTATACCTAAAATACCTGCTGCGATATGGTGAGAAGCTATTCCTCCCGGAGTGAAGGGATCGAAACCCTCAGCTCCCCGAGCCGGATCCACAGGTTGTACTTTACCGGTTAATCCATAGGGGTCCGATACCCAGATACCGGGCCCAAATAAACCAGTTACGTGAAATGCTCCAAAAGCAAAGCGAAGTACTCCTGATAAGAATGAATGAATTCCAAAAATTTTGGGTAGATCGAGGGATGGTTTTCCCGTGCGTTCGTCGCGAAACAAATCCAGGTCCCAATGGACCCGATGCCGGATAGCAGCTAGAAATAATAAACCGGATGGGATAATATGAGCTGCAGCTACACCTTCATAACTCCAGATACCTGCGTCAGTTACGGTATCTCCGGTAATGCTCCAACCCCCCCATGACTTCGTTATTCCGATACGGGTCATGAATGGGATGACGAACATACCCTGTCTCCGCATCGGATCAAGAACAGGATCAGATGGGTCGAAAACCGCTAATTCATACAGAGCCATTGAACCAGCCCAACCAGAGACCGGAGCCGTATGCATTAGATGTACAGAAATTAAGCGACCGGGATCATTTAGTACAACAGTATGAACGCGATACCGAGGCAAACCCGTTGGAAACCCCTTTGTTGAAAATGAATGGACACTACGTGACTTTCTCGCGTCGGAAGCCTGCGCTATAAAGAAGTGGAAGAGACTCTCTTCAATCCTGAATGGAGATCCCACTTGGAATGATACGTGTAAATACATTGGTGTATAGGCGGACGTATCGGTGTGGGGAGCCGAGAATCCCCCCCTCCTAGCGGAGGGAAAGACATAGATATTTTAGCATTTACATCTTTTACGCAACAACGTAGAGATTGGTCCCATCTATCTCGCGGGAAATATTCCACCACCAATCAGATCTCGGATCCCTCGGCTATGTACCACGGATTCCACGAGTAGACGCCTCAAGAGATGCAAATTCATTCCGACTAGACATGTTATAATACAACACAAGCCTCCACTTCCATCGGGTGTTACGCTTTCGTTTAAGAGACAACTACAACTTACTACCGGTTTCCGTATGCCAATTGGTGTTCCGAAGGTGCCCTTTCGTCTACCTGGGGAAGAGGATGCGGTTCGGATTGACGTATAGTGCGACTCGTTAGACATATCGAGTTGTATGGAGCTACTCCCCATCATTTCTCATCCGAGCGATGTGTCTCTATCTCACTCAGACTGATTCTTTGGTAGTCGAACGCGTGAGACTGGAACGAAAGATTCGATAAAAGATCCATCAATCGTCGGAATCCATGGCTAGTTGGAACTAACAGATTCGCCAGGCTTCGGTCGCTAAATCCCGCGAGTCGATGATGACAAGGATAACCACAAGATTGAATGGGACTTGAATTAGTCAGTGAGTCGGGGTGGGGTGCGGGATCTGAAAGATGGAGTGGGGAAAGAGGAAATGAAACTATTTGTTCTACATGTACAAATAATGATCGGATTTATATCTCCCCGAAGTAGAAAATGAGCCTAAAGATTCTTTTGAGAGGGACTCAATTATGAACAAGAAAACATTGGTGGGAGGGGGGGGTGTACCCCCCCCCCCCACCAATTGAGATATGGTTCAAGATGTTTGGGAGACCGAAGAGACGAACCTGAACCATAAATGGAATACTGGAAAATGGATTAGATTGGGAGGGTGAAAGAGGTTTTCATTAACGGTGATACATGAAGTATCTCTTCCTAAGGGATGTAGAACCTGTTTTGCTCCTTCTCGTACCGGACCCATGCTGGTATACCGGAACCACTGGAGCCGTATGCTTCTAACGATGCTCGTACGGTTCCGGAGGAGGGGGGCGCGGAGACCTATCCTGATCAACCGTCTCTATCGAGAGAGGCTTCTTTTTTTGGGTCAGCAAGTGGATGACGAGATTGCAAATCAACCGATTGGTATCATGATGTACTTGAATGGGGAGGACGAAACCAAGGATACGTATTTGTATACAAACTTTCCCGGTGGGGCAGTATTATCAGGAATATCTGTTTATGATGCTACGCAATTTGTTGTACCGGATGCACATACCATTTGCATGGGATTAGCCGCTTCAATGGGATCTTCCATTTCAACCGGAGGAGAGATAACCAAACGTATAGCACTGCCTCACGCTTGGCGCCAATGATTTGTATGGGTCGAAACTATGCCTCCGCCCGATTGCGGTAATAATAGCATGGCACTTAAAACTTGGTGGAATTCTAGGTATGTGTGCAAGGACCGAAGTAGTGAAGCACCGAGATAGTGAAGTGAGTCAGGAAATTCTTCGGTAGGGATTCACCACCAGTAAGTGCATCTACTCTAGCGTCGCAGAAATCCTGGGGTGAGGGATGAATCCCTACAATTTATCCCGAATCGAAGGATCTTGATTCTATCTCCCGTAGAGAATATCCATATAAAACCTTGGGATTGCTGGAAGGGATGAAGCAACGGAACCACCATAGTACTTCTGGTAAGAAAGGGTGGTATATGTAATTTCTAAGAAGCTGGCTCTGGATAAGAGATAAGAACCCCACCCGATTTCTGGAATTGGGATTCTTCCACTTGCAAAATATTTGGTAGTCAGACACGGAGCCGTATGCAGAAGGAGCTGCCCGTACGGTTGTCTTCGGATTGAATTGCAACGATACTGAATCAGGGTTATGATTCATCAACCTGCGAGTTCCCATTATGATGGACAGGCGGGTGAATGTATTATGGAAGCAGAAGAAGTATCGAAACCTTGTGATTGTATTACTAGGGTTCATGTATAAAGAACCGGCAAACCTTTATGGATGATCTCCGAAGACATGGAAAGAGACGTTTTTACGTCAGCGAAAGAAGCCGAAAATCATGGTATTGTAGATCCCGTAGCATCAGAAAACTCTCCAGATTCAAGATTAATTTAGTAACTTCTACTGCTTGGTGGGGAATGTCCGGGACTCACGAGGAGTCTCCCGATATGAACAGGGGAGATCCCTACATTCCGGTACTTTAGGAATCGATACTATTTGGGTGTGGGTATTTACCAAATGTCATTCACGAATATTGATTTGCGGGGGGGGGGGGGGAGGAGCAACACCCAATTCCTCCCTCTCCCAGGTTTATGACTTGTGTGAATCACCGCTATCTCCACCACTTATTCCATCTCCCATATTTTCTATATGAGGTTGCCCGGGAGATAAGGATTCTACCAACTCAATGATTGAGGTGTCCTCCATGGTTAGGAATAGTCCGAACCCCAAAACCCTGCATCTTTTGGATATGCCAACCAATCAACAACTTATTAGGAACGCAAGACAACCAATGGAGATTGGAACAAAATCCCCTGCCCTTCGGGGGTGCCCCCAACGCAGAGGGGTATGTACCAGGGTGTATGTGCGACACGTTTGAATCGTAAACCAAATGATATTGGGGGGTCGGTGTCGCAGCAAGATCCCTTCACTGTAATTAGGCAAAGATCCGTCATCTATATCCTTTACTGAGAGACGAAAATTCATAGTTCTGATTGGTGCAAATCCAATCATCTTAGTGTGAGATGAGAAGCAACTTATCAGTGATACTAAAAAAATCACTAAGCGACGTGGGGATGAGGATATCGATTCCCATATCTCTGCTGGAATCCCTGCAATGGCGGTAGCTTTGCTTTGGGTCAACCATCCAGCCAACTACCGAAGTGAAATACCGTTACTATACAAATAAGTCTTTCTAGGATGAAACTCTTTACCTGATCTCTCAAGTCTTGAGTGGAGCCGGGGATTGGAAACTATACGACTTACCAACAGTAATTCCATTTCCCCCGTCATCGGGAAATCATAGGCTCCGGTGTATAGGAAGGACCCAACTGTCGAGGAAGATACTACGGAAACTTTGGAATCCATAACTCCCTCTGGTGCAACTTCTTTATCAAGAGGCATCTGATCTCGGGGATTTGTGGACGGGAAGGTTAAGGTAGCAAAAGCCATTGGAATCATTATTTTCTACGTCAGATAGGAAAGTCTCTTGCGGGAATTGTTCTTTCAAAAGAATTAAGTGACCAGATTCAGATTCTATTTCAACTATTTCTGATCCTACTAATCCGAATAATTCGGATATCAGGAGTGCGGGAATTGAGAGTTTTGGTGTGCCACCGCGACCGTGCATGCCACCAGATCTACACTTAGCAATTCCGTCTTCTTGCTAGAAGGATGCATCCAGACGGTTCCGATGATATGAGAGAGGTGGGATTCATTCGGGACTGAAGGGGGGGGGGGGGGGTTGTATCACCAGTGTGACAGACAGAGTCCCCAAAGAATAATTTTGATATTTTGTGAGGGTAAACACTCAACGACTAGGGTAAAACGCGGATCTGTGGCTCGGAAACGTCGCAAAAGTATTCCTGAAATTACATCTGGATTTAGGGGAGCTCATTCAAAGCTATTTAGAACGGCGAATCAACAGGAAATGAAAGCATTGGCTTCTGCTTATCGAGATAGGAGTAATCGAAAGAGAGAAATTTGTCGCTTACGGATTGCCCGGATCAATGCAGCAGCACGAGGGAATGGAATTTCTCATAATAGGATGATTCACAATTTATATGAAAATCGAGTTTATCTGAATCGCAAAATACCTGCATAGATAGCTATCCTAGATACTCACTGTTTTTCCGAGATTGCACAACTACCAGTATACGAATCTACTGGTTGAAAATAAGAAACCTCTCCGGATATTGTCTCCCGGAGAGGCGGAACGGACGGTAGTAAACTACAAATATTCCACCCGGAGTATTGGTTCCGACTCCTATTCATTTCTCCATTTAGGGTTAATAGGATCGAGTAGTCGGTTGAATGCCAAATCTTTCAAACTAGAACTTAATTGTCTAGTCGCTAGCAATGCAAGGTCTAATTCTCGTTATTCGAGAACGGTGGCAAAGCTAAAATACGAGCTCTTTTGATTGCGACAGCTATTGAGTGCTGTTGTTTCGGGGTCAACCTACTCATTCATCTGGGTGAAATCCTTCCCTGTTCACTTACAAATCGACGGAGTAAACTTATATTTCTGTAGTCAATAATCTCGTCGGATCGGATGGATGGAGAACGTCTACGCGAAGACTGCTTAGATTTATTCGTGATACCTTTCATGACATTTCCGAAAACTATTGATTATTTTCCAGTTGATTAGAAACAGATCACTTATTTCTTCGACTCTTTGTGAATGGTATGTTTGTAGCAGCAGGGACAGTATCTCCTCGATTCCAATCAAGTAGGTGTATTGCGACGATTCTTACGCGTAGTATATCGAAAAATACCTAGAGATTTGTCGTCAGTCCCTTTTCGGGTGCAACTTGTGCATTCCAAAGCAATAGTTACTCTCGCATCTCTACTTTTAGCCATAGGATTCATTGAAATAAGTGAAGGAAATGGGGGAGGAGTGGATGGGAAGATACCGTCTCAGTAATAAATCATTAATAGAATTCCCGATTTATCGATTTCCAGTAATGAATGGATCGCTCACTGCTCCCCTCACGGAAATCGATCTATTTCTCCCACCTTACTTTTGTTTTGCTCAACCCCCGCCTCCCCCCGACTAGAGAAATGGAAATATCAAGGCATCTGGAAAGAATCGATTTATTTCTATTAGTAAACCGGCTAGCAGCCCAAACCATATCGTAGCCAACACGGGGGCCGTGGAAAGATAAATTTTTACATCTTGCATTGTGAATTCTCCTTCGTTTTTCAATCGACTAGGAAGATGATGTGTCTCTTCCAGTATTTTTACCACGACCAACCCCAGTAAGGGAATCGGATTCTTCCGGTCTGGGAATGATTCGGAGGCGACATCCTCTCGGGACATGGTTACTTCTTAAGTGGGTAGTCAAGTTCTGTGGCTATCAGTTATAATTACTTGGATCACGCGTCTCAATACCGAGAATGCCAGTCGGAGATCGAGACCAATAGGGATGTAGCGCAGTTTGGTAGCGCATTTGTTTTGGGTACAAAATGTCGCAGGTTCAAATCCTGTCATCCCTATTGTTCCCCGTACATCCCAAAATGATATTGGTGAGAAATTGGTGACAAGAGAAATCCATCTGGGTAGATTGTTTGTGTTATTCAACTGATTCCCCCACAAGAGACATTCCATTTATCTTCCTCTCTCCTGGTCGGTGAAAGAACCACTCCGATTAAGAGTCTGATTCTATTCCCGTGTCCGGATGTCCGCAGATTCTGATTAGAATGGAAACTGGCTTACGTGGGGAATGGAGCGCCCTTAGTTCAGTTCGGTAGAACGCAGGTCTCCAAAACCTGATGTCGTAGGTTCAAATCCTACAGGGCGTGTTTCTCCGACTCAAGTCGGTATCAGCTGGTTCGACCAATACCCACACATACTAAGAATTTGCATTTCCCGATCCCTCTGGATTACCAGAGAGATCTTAGGAATGGGAGAAGGATATGGCAAATGAGTCTCCGTCTTCTACCGAATATCTAGTTGGTCGCCACGTCGATATT
>NW_028239721.1:35000-73635 GCF_047967505.1 Dipteris shenzhenensis | reverse complement strand
TTATTATACCGAGGGTATACCCGAAACATACTGGATTAGTATAGCTAGCCCCCCCTCGAAGCAGCAATATTCCTCTTATTTCGCCGGATAAATAAACGAGTTGTAAATAAACCGAGCGGAGAAACCGTAATTCCCCCCCTCCCCCCCGAGTATACAAATCTATCAGTATTTTCTCCGCGTTTTAGGAGAACCTATGGAAAGAATATGATTCTTTTTTTTTCCCCGATTGTTCAATTGGAGGTTCCGATGCTTCCGGTGAGTCTCAACGCGCGTGGTTAACCCACCACGTCTAAGTTTCTTTCGAATGACTTCCGTATCAAATCCTGCCATTAGAACTATAGGATTCTCCATCGAGAACTCGGGGGAACCTGGTCATGTAGGGGTATCTGATACATATAATTGAGATATTAATATCCAATCTTGTCTTGTTCCTCTTTCTGGGAAGATTCGATTCCTCCCACTCATTCAGAGGTTGGAGATATTTCGATGAACTGTCGATCCCATTCCCAGCTTCTGAAACGCGATCTTCTCGTCGGATAAACTGCTCTCATATGTCTACCAAGCTTCGAATCCCCTTTCGATAGTTCCGAGTAACCAATTATTTTTCTACTAACCTATCTGCTAAATCAATTTGGTACTTAAATCTATGCTTACTCCACCGAGTCACTTCGCTTTTCTATCGTCCGCACCAATCTCAACTTCAGTATTATTTGTTGGATTGAATAAGATCCGGCTTATATGATACAAGAGTATCAGCTTAGAAGGAACGAGGAGTGCCCATTAGCACTTACTGATCCGCCGCACTTACCAATCATCTATTACCAATTAATACCTGAATCTTTTTCGGTAAGTATTTGTACTAAATGTATGTGAACCCAAATGGTTGAAGCACTGCTATCCGGAATTGTGTTGGGTTTGATCCCAATAACTCTAGCTGGATTATTTGTAACTGCATATTTGCAATATCGACGTGGCGACCAACTAGATATTCGGTAGAAGACGGAGACTCATTTGCCATATCCTTCTCCCATTCCTAAGATCTCTCTGGTAATCCAGAGGGATCGGGAAATGCAAATTCTTAGTATGTGTGGGTATTGGTCGAACCAGCTGATACCGACTTGAGTCGGAGAAACACGCCCTGTAGGATTTGAACCTACGACATCAGGTTTTGGAGACCTGCGTTCTACCGAACTGAACTAAGGGCGCTCCATTCCCCACGTAAGCCAGTTTCCATTCTAATCAGAATCTGCGGACATCCGGACACGGGAATAGAATCAGACTCTTAATCGGAGTGGTTCTTTCACCGACCAGGAGAGAGGAAGATAAATGGAATGTCTCTTGTGGGGGAATCAGTTGAATAACACAAACAATCTACCCAGATGGATTTCTCTTGTCACCAATTTCTCACCAATATCATTTTGGGATGTACGGGGAACAATAGGGATGACAGGATTTGAACCTGCGACATTTTGTACCCAAAACAAATGCGCTACCAAACTGCGCTACATCCCTATTGGTCTCGATCTCCGACTGGCATTCTCGGTATTGAGACGCGTGATCCAAGTAATTATAACTGATAGCCACAGAACTTGACTACCCACTTAAGAAGTAACCATGTCCCGAGAGGATGTCGCCTCCGAATCATTCCCAGACCGGAAGAATCCGATTCCCTTACTGGGGTTGGTCGTGGTAAAAATACTGGAAGAGACACATCATCTTCCTAGTCGATTGAAAAACGAAGGAGAATTCACAATGCAAGATGTAAAAATTTATCTTTCCACGGCCCCCGTGTTGGCTACGATATGGTTTGGGCTGCTAGCCGGTTTACTAATAGAAATAAATCGATTCTTTCCAGATGCCTTGATATTTCCATTTCTCTAGTCGGGGGGAGGCGGGGGTTGAGCAAAACAAAAGTAAGGTGGGAGAAATAGATCGATTTCCGTGAGGGGAGCAGTGAGCGATCCATTCATTACTGGAAATCGATAAATCGGGAATTCTATTAATGATTTATTACTGAGACGGTATCTTCCCATCCACTCCTCCCCCATTTCCTTCACTTATTTCAATGAATCCTATGGCTAAAAGTAGAGATGCGAGAGTAACTATTGCTTTGGAATGCACAAGTTGCACCCGAAAAGGGACTGACGACAAATCTCTAGGTATTTTTCGATATACTACGCGTAAGAATCGTCGCAATACACCTACTTGATTGGAATCGAGGAGATACTGTCCCTGCTGCTACAAACATACCATTCACAAAGAGTCGAAGAAATAAGTGATCTGTTTCTAATCAACTGGAAAATAATCAATAGTTTTCGGAAATGTCATGAAAGGTATCACGAATAAATCTAAGCAGTCTTCGCGTAGACGTTCTCCATCCATCCGATCCGACGAGATTATTGACTACAGAAATATAAGTTTACTCCGTCGATTTGTAAGTGAACAGGGAAGGATTTCACCCAGATGAATGAGTAGGTTGACCCCGAAACAACAGCACTCAATAGCTGTCGCAATCAAAAGAGCTCGTATTTTAGCTTTGCCACCGTTCTCGAATAACGAGAATTAGACCTTGCATTGCTAGCGACTAGACAATTAAGTTCTAGTTTGAAAGATTTGGCATTCAACCGACTACTCGATCCTATTAACCCTAAATGGAGAAATGAATAGGAGTCGGAACCAATACTCCGGGTGGAATATTTGTAGTTTACTACCGTCCGTTCCGCCTCTCCGGGAGACAATATCCGGAGAGGTTTCTTATTTTCAACCAGTAGATTCGTATACTGGTAGTTGTGCAATCTCGGAAAAACAGTGAGTATCTAGGATAGCTATCTATGCAGGTATTTTGCGATTCAGATAAACTCGATTTTCATATAAATTGTGAATCATCCTATTATGAGAAATTCCATTCCCTCGTGCTGCTGCATTGATCCGGGCAATCCGTAAGCGACAAATTTCTCTCTTTCGATTACTCCTATCTCGATAAGCAGAAGCCAATGCTTTCATTTCCTGTTGATTCGCCGTTCTAAATAGCTTTGAATGAGCTCCCCTAAATCCAGATGTAATTTCAGGAATACTTTTGCGACGTTTCCGAGCCACAGATCCGCGTTTTACCCTAGTCGTTGAGTGTTTACCCTCACAAAATATCAAAATTATTCTTTGGGGACTCTGTCTGTCACACTGGTGATACAACCCCCCCCCCCCCCCTTCAGTCCCGAATGAATCCCACCTCTCTCATATCATCGGAACCGTCTGGATGCATCCTTCTAGCAAGAAGACGGAATTGCTAAGTGTAGATCTGGTGGCATGCACGGTCGCGGTGGCACACCAAAACTCTCAATTCCCGCACTCCTGATATCCGAATTATTCGGATTAGTAGGATCAGAAATAGTTGAAATAGAATCTGAATCTGGTCACTTAATTCTTTTGAAAGAACAATTCCCGCAAGAGACTTTCCTATCTGACGTAGAAAATAATGATTCCAATGGCTTTTGCTACCTTAACCTTCCCGTCCACAAATCCCCGAGATCAGATGCCTCTTGATAAAGAAGTTGCACCAGAGGGAGTTATGGATTCCAAAGTTTCCGTAGTATCTTCCTCGACAGTTGGGTCCTTCCTATACACCGGAGCCTATGATTTCCCGATGACGGGGGAAATGGAATTACTGTTGGTAAGTCGTATAGTTTCCAATCCCCGGCTCCACTCAAGACTTGAGAGATCAGGTAAAGAGTTTCATCCTAGAAAGACTTATTTGTATAGTAACGGTATTTCACTTCGGTAGTTGGCTGGATGGTTGACCCAAAGCAAAGCTACCGCCATTGCAGGGATTCCAGCAGAGATATGGGAATCGATATCCTCATCCCCACGTCGCTTAGTGATTTTTTTAGTATCACTGATAAGTTGCTTCTCATCTCACACTAAGATGATTGGATTTGCACCAATCAGAACTATGAATTTTCGTCTCTCAGTAAAGGATATAGATGACGGATCTTTGCCTAATTACAGTGAAGGGATCTTGCTGCGACACCGACCCCCCAATATCATTTGGTTTACGATTCAAACGTGTCGCACATACACCCTGGTACATACCCCTCTGCGTTGGGGGCACCCCCGAAGGGCAGGGGATTTTGTTCCAATCTCCATTGGTTGTCTTGCGTTCCTAATAAGTTGTTGATTGGTTGGCATATCCAAAAGATGCAGGGTTTTGGGGTTCGGACTATTCCTAACCATGGAGGACACCTCAATCATTGAGTTGGTAGAATCCTTATCTCCCGGGCAACCTCATATAGAAAATATGGGAGATGGAATAAGTGGTGGAGATAGCGGTGATTCACACAAGTCATAAACCTGGGAGAGGGAGGAATTGGGTGTTGCTCCTCCCCCCCCCCCCCGCAAATCAATATTCGTGAATGACATTTGGTAAATACCCACACCCAAATAGTATCGATTCCTAAAGTACCGGAATGTAGGGATCTCCCCTGTTCATATCGGGAGACTCCTCGTGAGTCCCGGACATTCCCCACCAAGCAGTAGAAGTTACTAAATTAATCTTGAATCTGGAGAGTTTTCTGATGCTACGGGATCTACAATACCATGATTTTCGGCTTCTTTCGCTGACGTAAAAACGTCTCTTTCCATGTCTTCGGAGATCATCCATAAAGGTTTGCCGGTTCTTTATACATGAACCCTAGTAATACAATCACAAGGTTTCGATACTTCTTCTGCTTCCATAATACATTCACCCGCCTGTCCATCATAATGGGAACTCGCAGGTTGATGAATCATAACCCTGATTCAGTATCGTTGCAATTCAATCCGAAGACAACCGTACGGGCAGCTCCTTCTGCATACGGCTCCGTGTCTGACTACCAAATATTTTGCAAGTGGAAGAATCCCAATTCCAGAAATCGGGTGGGGTTCTTATCTCTTATCCAGAGCCAGCTTCTTAGAAATTACATATACCACCCTTTCTTACCAGAAGTACTATGGTGGTTCCGTTGCTTCATCCCTTCCAGCAATCCCAAGGTTTTATATGGATATTCTCTACGGGAGATAGAATCAAGATCCTTCGATTCGGGATAAATTGTAGGGATTCATCCCTCACCCCAGGATTTCTGCGACGCTAGAGTAGATGCACTTACTGGTGGTGAATCCCTACCGAAGAATTTCCTGACTCACTTCACTATCTCGGTGCTTCACTACTTCGGTCCTTGCACACATACCTAGAATTCCACCAAGTTTTAAGTGCCATGCTATTATTACCGCAATCGGGCGGAGGCATAGTTTCGACCCATACAAATCATTGGCGCCAAGCGTGAGGCAGTGCTATACGTTTGGTTATCTCTCCTCCGGTTGAAATGGAAGATCCCATTGAAGCGGCTAATCCCATGCAAATGGTATGTGCATCCGGTACAACAAATTGCGTAGCATCATAAACAGATATTCCTGATAATACTGCCCCACCGGGAAAGTTTGTATACAAATACGTATCCTTGGTTTCGTCCTCCCCATTCAAGTACATCATGATACCAATCGGTTGATTTGCAATCTCGTCATCCACTTGCTGACCCAAAAAAAGAAGCCTCTCTCGATAGAGACGGTTGATCAGGATAGGTCTCCGCGCCCCCCTCCTCCGGAACCGTACGAGCATCGTTAGAAGCATACGGCTCCAGTGGTTCCGGTATACCAGCATGGGTCCGGTACGAGAAGGAGCAAAACAGGTTCTACATCCCTTAGGAAGAGATACTTCATGTATCACCGTTAATGAAAACCTCTTTCACCCTCCCAATCTAATCCATTTTCCAGTATTCCATTTATGGTTCAGGTTCGTCTCTTCGGTCTCCCAAACATCTTGAACCATATCTCAATTGGTGGGGGGGGGGGGGTACACCCCCCCCTCCCACCAATGTTTTCTTGTTCATAATTGAGTCCCTCTCAAAAGAATCTTTAGGCTCATTTTCTACTTCGGGGAGATATAAATCCGATCATTATTTGTACATGTAGAACAAATAGTTTCATTTCCTCTTTCCCCACTCCATCTTTCAGATCCCGCACCCCACCCCGACTCACTGACTAATTCAAGTCCCATTCAATCTTGTGGTTATCCTTGTCATCATCGACTCGCGGGATTTAGCGACCGAAGCCTGGCGAATCTGTTAGTTCCAACTAGCCATGGATTCCGACGATTGATGGATCTTTTATCGAATCTTTCGTTCCAGTCTCACGCGTTCGACTACCAAAGAATCAGTCTGAGTGAGATAGAGACACATCGCTCGGATGAGAAATGATGGGGAGTAGCTCCATACAACTCGATATGTCTAACGAGTCGCACTATACGTCAATCCGAACCGCATCCTCTTCCCCAGGTAGACGAAAGGGCACCTTCGGAACACCAATTGGCATACGGAAACCGGTAGTAAGTTGTAGTTGTCTCTTAAACGAAAGCGTAACACCCGATGGAAGTGGAGGCTTGTGTTGTATTATAACATGTCTAGTCGGAATGAATTTGCATCTCTTGAGGCGTCTACTCGTGGAATCCGTGGTACATAGCCGAGGGATCCGAGATCTGATTGGTGGTGGAATATTTCCCGCGAGATAGATGGGACCAATCTCTACGTTGTTGCGTAAAAGATGTAAATGCTAAAATATCTATGTCTTTCCCTCCGCTAGGAGGGGGGGATTCTCGGCTCCCCACACCGATACGTCCGCCTATACACCAATGTATTTACACGTATCATTCCAAGTGGGATCTCCATTCAGGATTGAAGAGAGTCTCTTCCACTTCTTTATAGCGCAGGCTTCCGACGCGAGAAAGTCACGTAGTGTCCATTCATTTTCAACAAAGGGGTTTCCAACGGGTTTGCCTCGGTATCGCGTTCATACTGTTGTACTAAATGATCCCGGTCGCTTAATTTCTGTACATCTAATGCATACGGCTCCGGTCTCTGGTTGGGCTGGTTCAATGGCTCTGTATGAATTAGCGGTTTTCGACCCATCTGATCCTGTTCTTGATCCGATGCGGAGACAGGGTATGTTCGTCATCCCATTCATGACCCGTATCGGAATAACGAAGTCATGGGGGGGTTGGAGCATTACCGGAGATACCGTAACTGACGCAGGTATCTGGAGTTATGAAGGTGTAGCTGCAGCTCATATTATCCCATCCGGTTTATTATTTCTAGCTGCTATCCGGCATCGGGTCCATTGGGACCTGGATTTGTTTCGCGACGAACGCACGGGAAAACCATCCCTCGATCTACCCAAAATTTTTGGAATTCATTCATTCTTATCAGGAGTACTTCGCTTTGCTTTTGGAGCATTTCACGTAACTGGTTTATTTGGGCCCGGTATCTGGGTATCGGACCCCTATGGATTAACCGGTAAAGTACAACCTGTGGATCCGGCTCGGGGAGCTGAGGGTTTCGATCCCTTCACTCCGGGAGGAATAGCTTCTCACCATATCGCAGCAGGTATTTTAGGTATACTAGCCGGTCCATTTCATCCTAGTGTTCGTCCCCCCCAACGGTTATACAAGGCCCTACGCATGGGGAATGTTGAAACCGTTTCGTCCAGCAGTATCGCTGCCGTTTCCTTCGCCGCCTTCGTAGTTTCTGGGACTATGTGGTACGGCTCCGCCGCCACTCCAATCGAGTTATTTGGTCCCACCCGTTACCAATGGGATCAGGGATATTTTCAGCAAGAGATAGATCGGCGGATCCGTGCTAGCAAAGCTGAAATTCTGGTTTATCGGAAGCGTGGTCCAAAATTCCCGAGAAATCAGCTTTTCATGATTATATTGGTAATAACCCAGCCAAGGGTGGATTGTTCAGAGCAGGTGCTATGGACAACGGTGACGGAATAGCTGTCGGTTGGTTAGGGCACGCCGTCTTCAAGGATAAGGAAGGTCATGAGTTACTTGTGCGCCGTATGCCCACCTTCTTCGAGACATTCCCGGTGGTCCTGGTCGACGGGGAAGGCATCGTAAGGGCGGATGTTCCATTCAGACGGGCGGAATCAAAATACAGTGTTGAACAAGTAGGTGTAACTGTCGAATCTCATGGTGGTGAACTAGATGGAACTAGTTTCAGCGACCCCGCTACGGTGAAGAAATATGCTAGACGTGCCTAATCAGGCGAGATCTCTGAATTTGATCGTGCCACTTTGAAATCGGACGGTGTCTTTCGTAGTAGTCCTCGAGGTCGGTTTACTTTTGTCATGCCACGCCTGCTCTTATTCTCTTCCTCGGACACATCTGGCACGGTGCTAGAACCTTGTTCAGAGACGTGTTCGCCGGTATCGATCCCGACTTAGATTCTCAAGTCGAATTTGGAGCATTCCAGAAGTTGGGGGATCCAAGTACCAAGAGACGAATCGTTTGAGAGATCTTCTCTTTGTCCATCCCAATTCCCAGATTCGGGTATTTAATCAATGAAATTATTTGTAGCAACCACTCCCTATCGCAGATACACCCAGGTAATTTAACCACTTGGTCCGGTTGAGTGGTTCGGGCCTGGGGGGAAGGAAGTTAGTGGGTGCCGTTGGAGAAACACGAAGAAAATACTAAGGAATTTACAAATTAGTGCGAAAGTCATCCCCGAAATCCCATTCCACGACCGAATCCACGGAAGCATTGGTTTATACATTTCTACCGGTAGCCACTCTAGGTATAATATTTTTTTGCCATATTCTTCCGAGAGCCACCCAGGATCCTTAGTAAGGGGAAGAAATGATACTTAACTTCCTGGAGAAACAGCTATCTCTCCCGCGCGAGTATCCCTCTTCCACGAGCGGAAGCGCCAGAAGCACCAAAAGCACAGGGAGGGGGGGAGAATAAGAGACCTTCCTTCGTTACTATAGGAAGGTCCCCCAGTCTAATCAGTCCTCATGTTCTTCGAAGGGATCTCTAAGCTCCGCGGAGGGTTGACCAGAAGCGGTATACAAAGCATAGCCGGTAAAACTGACGGGTGGGCGAGATATAGAGATAGCGACCAGAGTTGCAGTTTCCGTTGCTAGGTAATCCAAAACAGTGATGGTTCGTTTTCAGTATAATAGCATATAAAGTTATCAACTCTCAATCAATCGAATAAGTTATACGGCTACGAAGATTATCGATGACACCCCAAAAGGCAAACCTAAGATTAGTGGTTTGGGAATCTCTTTAAAACCACTCAATTCGGAATATGGTAAAGTTGCTCCTGGTTGGGGGACTACTCTCCCGATGGGATTCTTCATGGCTCTATTTGCAGTATTCCCAGTCACCATCCCGGAAATATATAACTCCTCCGTCTTACTGGATGGTATCCCGATAAGTTGGTAAAAAAAGACCGGATTGTTATTCCGAGCTCCCCCAGCCATCATAGCTGGGGAGCGGTAGGAAATCCCTCCCGCGGAGGGGTAGTTGAACCGCGTAACTCAAACTTCCAAGGATCTTGATAATACGGGTGTGTGACTCGTTACAGTCAATCTGGTTCAATAGATAGACGATCTATTTCCTATAGGGGAGGTATTATTATCTTGCTGGATAGCGGTCGGGTGATTAGCATCCAAAGCGCAAGGGTTAATATATTAATCAATAATGTCTGAACTATGATTAATTCGTATGAATCTACCACTCAGACTTCGCCACAGGATTGTCACCCAAAGTCGAATAGAAGATCCAACCTCTTATTTATAAACCGAGGTAGCTATTAATCATATGTTTGATATAACACTTCCGTATTTGAGAATTGAGAATAACTACTCATACTTGATTGCGTCTCTGCTTCGAAACACTAACCGCTTCGTTCCACAAGATGTTAACGAGGAAGAATTGCCACCCATTCAATCTTCGTACCTAGTAATGAGGGGATTCGTCGGAGTGTAGTGGGGATCTAAGGTTCACAGATATCCAGATATTGACATTGAAACGATAGAAACTCTATCCATTTATTTATCTCGGTTATTCCCCCGGATAAACCTAACGATAAGACGAAGAGATTCCTCGAGACGCTGGAGTCCTTATTTCCTCCCATGGCCAAAAGCCGACACGAGATTAAAGCAAAATTCCGACGGAATCTTTCACTAGTCAACTCACCTTCTCCTTCCCACGGATCGGAATGTGTCCGATCAATATATTTCGCCACACGAAGTGATTAGTAGTAGAACGGAGGGTTACTCAGACGTTTTCGTTTAAGCCGTATGAGGTTGAATACTCACGTACAGTTTGTATGGGGGGGGTCGTAGAAGCCCGCCTATCTTGATAAAGTATACGATTGGTTCGAAGAGTGTCTTGAGATTTAGGCGATTGCTGATGACATTACCAGTAAATATGTTCCTCCTCATGTGAACATTTTTCATCGCTTGGGGGAATCACATCGACTCGTTTTTTGGTTCAGGTAGCTACTGGTTCCGCACGACTTCTCACTATCGTCCGACCGTTACAGAAGCTTTTTCCTCAGTTCAATATATAATGACCGAAGTGAATTCTGGATGGCTAATTCGATCTGTTCATTGATGGTCAGCAAGTACGACGGTTTCAATGATGATTCCACACGTATTTCGTGTCTATCTCACAGGAGGGTTCAAAAAACCTCGTGAATTAACTTGGGTTACTGGTGTAATTCTAGCCGTACCAACTGTATCTTCTGGTGTAACCGGATATTCCTTGCCTCGGGACCAAATCGGTTACTGGGCAGTTAAGATTGTAACCGGCGTACCGGAAGCCATTCCTCTAATAGGATCTCCGTTGGTGGAGCTACTACGAGGAAGTGTTAGTGTAGGTCAATCTACATTGACTCGTTTCTATAGTTCACACACTTTCGTCTCACCGCCTCTCACAGCTGTTTCTATGCTAATGCACTTCCCGATGATCCGTAAACAAGGCATTTCGGGTCCCTTGTAATGAAAATCTATAATCCAGCGGATGGGTGGTATTGATTGATCTATCCGCGGGAGGACCCCAATCTACAAGATGAGGGGTTATTTTTTCCTTGCCACTAGTCTTTCTCACCAAGAGAAATAGAAGACTCCTTAGTGGACCGAATTCCTATCTCGAATTGTCGAGGGAAATGAATTGAAGTGTCTGGAGGCGGAAGATCGGATTATGGGAGTGTGTGACTTGTATCGAAACATAGGCTATGCAGATCTTATACCGAATGCTGCCACACTAAAGTATGTGTCTCCGCTCCAACTCTCCCCAACCTCATAATTGGGGTTTAAAACTTGGATATGAAAACACTTCCCTTCCTATGAGGTGTTTTGGGGAATGCTTCCTATGGTCGAACTCATCCTTAAGGCTCCGTCTAATCCCATGCATACCCGAGTCACAGGCAGTTTCACCCCTTCAAACATATGGTTTTCAAAATGCATCCACTTCCTCTGCATTTGGTACGATGCGGAGAAACAACCGTCGGAGTAAGAGAACGATCCGGGGGAAGAGGAAGCCGAAGTTGTAACAAGTTAAGATCCCGCACAGGTACTGTTTCTCAAGAGTCTCGTATCTGTGGGTAGATACGACGCGTGTGTGGGATACGAGATCATCCAAGAAGCTTCTTGAGGAGAAATTTCTTAAGCTCACTCGGATAATAAGCTATTCCGTAGAATAACTCTCCGTTTTTCAAGGGTTCTCGCTTCGGGAAGTATCAGAGATTATTATGAAGTTACGACTCCTCCGGTTCCCCACTGGAATTTGTAAACGGAAATATTCGAGGATTTGCTTGAGCCGGCTGATAAGAAATCTCCACGTCCGATTCTACCGGGGGAGTGAGAAGTCTATCCCAATAACAAAAAAACCTGACCCGAGTGATCCTGTTTTAAGAGCAAAACTAGCCAAGGGTATGGGACACAACTACTACGGAGAACCTGCTTGGCCCAACGATCTCTTATATATATTTCCCGTAGTAATCTTAGGAACCATTGCATGTACCGTAGGTTTGGCAGTTCTAGAACCATCGATGATCGGTGAACCAGCGAATCCCTTTGCAACTCCCCTAGAGATACTACCCGAGTGGTATTTCTTTCCCGTGTTTCAAATACTCCGTACAGTTCCTAATAAATCATTGGGTGTCCCTTTGATGGCGTCGGTACCGGCAGGTTCGTTGACCGTGCCTTTTCTCGAGAATGTGAATAAATTTCAGAATCCATTTCGACGTTCAGTAGCTACAACGGTTTCTCCGATTGGTACTGCAGTAGCTATTCGGTTAGGCATCGGAGCAGCTTTACCCATCGATGGATCTTCAACTTTGGGACTATTTTAGGATCGATCTGGCACCAAAAAAAAGCCGATCCTCCATGTGGTAAATAGTCGATCTGGGGTTGGATCGTTTCGATCCAAGACCCCCCCAGATCCAGTCAGATAACTAACTGTCCCCTCCTCCCGTGGCGTGATAAACAAACAAAGTTAACTCGTCTACCCCGATTCTTACCGATACCGATCCTCCACTGGTTTCGGTTTACCCCCTAAGGGTTAGAATGAGGAATGGGTTGGGAACTAGGTAAAATATATTTGAGTATTTACCCATCTTTTTTCCAATCAACATACGATTTGTTCTTGGGTAATTCTATATCGAAACGTTCCCATAAAGTTTTCAATACTTAATCTACAGATTTTCTTCCAAAGTTCTTGATTTTCTCTAAATCTTCCTGACTGTAATTCAGTGGGTCCCAGATCGTACGTATACCAACTCGTTTAAGACAGTTATAAGTCTTAACAGGCAATTCTAGTTGATCAATGAATGTATGTTTAAGCACAAACTCTCGCGTCGATTCATCCATATCGTTTGGAGGATAAGAAAAGTCCGTCGGATTGGAAGAATCCTCGCCACCTCCAGTAGAAGAAGTATTATTTTCCCCCATATGTGGAAAAGGAATGAATAAATTTGTTGAATTTCTAGACGCTTCGCAAGGTGCCTCATTCGGAGTCAAACCACCATTGGTCCATATCTCCATGAATGGTATTTCTTGTATCTCTCTACCATTTCCAAATAGGTGAATGCTATGATTTACATTTCAAACAGACATAGATACAGCATCAATGGGAAATTCCCCATCTTCACACAGCTTCGGATCTTGTACGCAATATCCACGACCCCTCCCGATCTTCGACTCTACATTCACGGACATTGATTGGGTAGTGGTAGCTATATGTTGCGACTCATCAATCGCTTTAACAGACGGCGGGAATGATATGTCACCAGCTGTCACCTTCTTAGGACCATGAATCGATGGAAATGCTTTTTAAACATCATTAGAATCGCTTTGAGGTACAATTTCTTTCAAATTAACTGAAATGTCGTGTATTGTTTCTCAAATGCCCGTTATTGTGGAATACTCATGCTTCATGCCTTCGGATTTCGCATGTGTTATACTCGTTCCCTCCACCTCTCCAGGTAAAGCTCTACACATAGCGATTCCCACAGTATTAACTTGGCCTCTCTTGGGGGGAGGTATAACAAGACAACCATAATGAAGACGCTTACTTTCCATCCTGGATTCAATGCATTTCCATTGAATCGCCTGAGTAGAGATTGGTATTTCATCTTGAATCGTAATTGGGTCCCTCTTTATTCAAAGCAGTTGATAGTCGGAAACTAGACACGCCTTTTCTTGGGGGGTCTACATCCATTATGCGGCATCGGGGTCACATCACGCACGAAACTGAGAATTATACCACTTCTACGAATAGCCCTCGAAGCCGTATCTCTTCCCGGTCCGGGTCCGCTTATCATTACTTCCGCCTGCTTCATACCCTGATCAATCGAAGTACGAATGGCACCTTCCGTCGCAGTCTGAGCAGCAAATGGTGTACCTTTCCTCGCACCCCTGAATCCGCATACACCAGCGGAACACCACGAAACGACTTGTCCTCAAACATCCGTAGCGGTAACAATGGTATTATTAAAACTTGCTTGAATGTGTGTAACTCCTTTTGGTATTCTACGTTTTCCCTTTCGTGAACGAATCCTTTTCGTGCTGCTTGGCATAACTTACTAATTATCTGCGACAAACGAACTACAACTAGGTAATATTTCTCCTCCTATCTAGTCCCGTATTCCATTTATTATCCTTGCTTCTGCTTGTGCTTCGGATTGGAACGGATTACCATGATTCGTCTTCGTCTACGAATCAGTCGACGTTTCTCACGTATCTTACGAACGGGAGCACGAATTTTCATATCTATAACCCCGAATCTGGTGAATCTTATGAAAGATTAGACAAGCCCTATTTCCCTCGTCCTTCGATCCCGAATGATTGTGTGAATGATTATAAATAAATGACTTTTCGGTAGCAGAAGTTGCTACTAAGTGCCATTCGCTTGTCTATTCCTGAGACGATAAGTGATGCAGCCTTTAGTAAGATCATAGGGACTCAATTGGACCCTCACTCTATCCCCTGGTAGTATTCTTATGTAGTTACGTCGGATTCTTCCCGATATATGAGTTAAGACTTGGCATCCATTATCCGAACATACTCAAGACATGGCATTAGGAAGCGATTCCGTGACTGTACCTTCCACGTCAATCAGATTTTGTTTCACCACCATTTGGAAGAGATACCCCCCCTGTATCACTAACGGATCCTGTCAAGAATGATACTAGTTTATTCCCCACTCCTAGTAATTTTAGGAAGAAGTGGTAGCAGATTTATACGGTAACTGCATTAACTACCAAATGTAACACAGGATTTCCCCCCAATTTCCCTTCGTCGGGCCTCTCGATCCGTCATAAGTCCTTGAGATGTTGGTAGAATTACAATTCCCATGCCGCCTAATACTTTCGGAATTCCTCGATGGTCAAAATAGATTCTCAAGCCAGGTTTGCTGATACGTTTGAGAGTTGTGACACATGGTTTTCTCCCTCTGCCTTAATATTTCAAGGTCACATCCAGAAAATCCTTCATTTTTTCTCTATGTTCCGCAGTATCTTTCACAGAACCCTCCTCCAATAAGATTCGTGCAATACCTCTAGTAATACCAGTGGCAGGTAGTTGGACTGTCGCCTTTCTCCTTGCATTCGCATTTCACGGGGGAGTAATCATGGTAGAAATGGTATCGTTACTCGTGAAATATCAATCATCAGTTATTGAGTCTAGGATGAATCCTAATCTTTCTGCTATCACTACCTCACTACCGACCCCATCGGGGGTATATTGTTCGTGTCAATATCCTACACCGAATTCCCATCCCTCAATAAGAGTTTTTAGGTTATAGGTAGATTCCGTTGTTGACGCTGCTGCTACTATTGCTACCGAGTCGAAAGAGAATCGGGATGTAGCTGGCGGGAGAGATTCCGCCCCCCCCCACCCCATGTTACCAATCTCCCCCCCCCCCTTTCTACATTTTGCTTCTCCGAACTACCCGAAGATTCCGGATTCTTGAAGGAGTATATATTCCCCCGTGGAAATGGAAAAAAGTATGTCCCAGTCGAAGAGTGACTCCCCATTCCCACGTATTCCATTCCCTATTTTCTATAATACTTCAGGGGCCAGTGAGACTATTTTTGCAAAATCATATTCCCTTAATTCCCTAGCTACTGGACCGAAGACTCTAGTTCCTCTAGGATTTCCCTCTTGGTTGATAACGACTGCCGCGTTGTCACCAAACCCCGAAATAATTCCATTGTCACGTTTGATCTCTCTACGGGTACATACCACCACTACTCTAACTACTTCCGATCTCTTCAGAGACATGTTGGGTACCGCTTCTTTAATCACACCTGTAGTAGTACCACCAGTTCCTGCGTATCTACGATTACTGGTCCCTAGCACCCGAATACACATCGATTTCCTAGCCCCGCTGTTGTCTGCTACATTTAGGTAACTCTGAGGTTGAATCATTTCTTAATTGGTAGGGGGAAAAAATAGATCTATTCACTCATTTGCAGGTGAATAGCTACCCGTATGTATTTTCCATTCATCCCATCTTTCTTCGGGATAGGGGGAAACCCTCAATCTCCATGTTCCCTGTATCGGTTGGAAATGCCTTTCCCACACCATCAAATTGCTAAGTGAGGGGAAATAAAAATAGAAATAAATCTCTATCTGATTCCACCCTCCCTTCCTACTCCCCCCAAAAATCATAATTCCGTAGCGGTCACCACTTGGGTACGTACAGGCATTTTATGCGCAGCTATTCGCATAGCAGTTCGAGCTATGTTTCCCGATACTCCACTTATTTCATGAGGTATTCGACCCGGTTTAACCACAGATACCCAATATTCCGGAGATCCCTTACCTGATCCCATACGTGTTTCCGCAGGTCTCATAGTGATTGGTTTATCGGGAAAGACGCGTATCCATAACTTACCACCCCGCCGGGCATAACGCGTTATTGCTCTCCTCCCCGCCTCTATCTGTCTAGACGTGACCCACGAAGGTTCGAGGGCCTGTGAGGCAAACTTTCCAAAAGAAACACGATTCCCACGAGTGGAAATTCCTTTCAGTCTTCCTCTATGTTGTTTACGAAATTTGGATCGTTTGGGGTCACAGTCGATAGCGGTGAAATCATTCCGTCTCTCATACAGAACCGGACGTGAAAGTTTTCCCTCACCCGGCTCCTCATGAATTCAGTACCGTTTCCCCCTGTTTTGGAGATCTTTCAATTCTGGGAAGAGACAAAGTAGGAAATTTTGCGTCAGTACCAAAATGATTTTTGTCTTTTTGCTCATTTACCTACCCCCCTCCGTATGATTCTCCCATTCATAGCAGTTAGGATATTAGTCGGTAATACAACCACGGGCGGAAATCGACTCGATCTCTCATCTTCATCAGAATTTGCTATTTCATATCTCAATTCGATGAGGAGTGGGTTTCCCCCGCCATCCCATCCGCCGAATCGCTGATAGTGAAACAATCGATCGACTCGGAAGGTTCCATCGTTTCCGTAGTTCCCCTCCATAAACGCTTGGGTTATCTCTCTGCAGCGGAGCCTCTCAGTTGCCAAATAAGTACTTATTGTGAGTCATCTCCATTAGTGTTCATTGACTCGAGGCTCCCCCCCCTCCCCCCCCCCGCATCGGAAAAGACTTAGTCGGTATTTCCAAGACCGCGTCTCCATCATGCTATACCACACTGCTTCCCGAGAGTCGAGTCGTTAACCATACGATCGCACGAGATTATTGATTACTTCTTGTTTCTGTTTCCCCCCAGATCACCCAAGAATCAATATAATTTTCCGCTTCACTGGAAAGATTTCCCTTCCCGAGGACAAAGACTTTGCGTTGATACGGCTACGAACCCCAGCTGACATTCCAGTTATTAGCAGTGGGGATCCACCTACCAATCCGTCTTATCTATAAACAGAGGAACTTCATTCGGTCGAGTCGCACACTAAGCGTAGCAGAAATTTATCGAGACGTTACTGTATGCTCCCCTCCCCCCTATGGAATTGGAATAGAATAAGCCTGCGGATCCTGGCACCACAAAGTAATCATGTATCCCAATATCTATTAAGTATTTTCAACTCCCCAAGAGAGTAGGAGAGGAGGGAACGGGAGGGGTGGGGGGTCGGAAAGTAGGAATAATTATCCCATATCCCGGAATACCCGAATCTTTATGCCTAAAACCCCATAGATGGTTTGAGCTGGGTGGTAGCAATAACCAATACGAGCCCTGATAGTTTGGAGGGGGACTCTACCTTCTCTGGCCCACTCAATGCGAGCCATTTCATTACCATTGAGACGCCCCGCTATTTGTATCCTAACGCCCCCACTATTAGTTTCTCTAATTAGTTCAATAGCTTTTTTCATAGTCCTACGGAAAGCTACTCTATTCTCTGATTGTGGAGCAATATGTTCCGCCGGAATTCTCGGTTCGCCATACGGCTGGAGGATATTATTCGGGATTATTTGAAGCTTCCGATTCCCAAAACCTAATGATTCTTCCATATTCGCTTTCAATTGGTCGATTCCCAGGCTACGTCCCTCAATCAATAGATCTGGAAATCCCGTATGAATTTCTATCTGAATTAGGTCCGTCTTCCGGTAGATCTCTATATGTGCAATTCCCCCATAATTTGAGGAATCCCTTATATGCTTCCGTACATACTCCCTAACGCAAGTACGTATTCTCTCATCTTCCTCGGGGAATCTCGGATAATCTTTTGGTTGCGCGAACCAGTGGGAGTAATGCCTCTGATTTATGCCAAGTCAAAAACCAAGTGGATGAATCTTTTGCCCCGTAGATGTTTTCCTGTATTTCAATACCAATATCTACCCGGTATATATATATATATACACATATATATGTATATATATATACATACAACCCCTCCCCCACTTCTACTTGTCAATATGTAGTTAGTATCGGCTCTACCTTTTGCTCTTCATTTTAGTAATCACGTGACAGGTAGGTTTTCTGATTGGGTAACCACGTCCCTGAGCCCTGGGTCGAAATCTCTTCAGACTGGTACCGTTATCCACTCAGGCTTCGCTGATGAACGAATTAGATTTAGTCAATCCATAATTGTTATTAGCATTTGCGGCTGCGGAAAGGATCAATTGCAATATGGGGTGACATGCTCTGCGAGGCATAAATTCGAGTAGTACAAGGGCTTGTTCATACGAACAATTCCGAATCTGATTAATGACTCGTCGTACTTTTGTAGACGACATATTAACACGTCTGGACGAAGCTTGCGCCTCCTTTACCTCTGATTCTTTCTCGGTTCCCATGAAATATGATTCCCCAATTATCGACGAGATTTTTTATCGCTTCTGGCATGTCCCCGGAAACTCCGGGTAGGTACAAATTCACCCAGTTTGTGACCCACCATACGGTCAGTTATATAAATGGGTAGATGCTCCCGCCCATCGTAAACAGCAATGGTATGACCGATCATGATAGGAACTATTGCGGAAGCACGAGACCAGGTTATTATTATCTTTTTCTCCTTCCGGATATTGAGAATTTCGATTCTTCTTACTGGATCATTAGCTACAAAAGGACCCTTCTTGAGTGGACGTGCCATAGTTAATTACCCTCCACCCAGTCTTTCTACCAATTAATTACTTTTACGGCGGCGAAGGATGAACGGATTGCTGTATCTACCGCTTTCCCGACTCCTCATTCCGAGTGCCGTACAACCCCATGGAGTTAATGGCTTCTTCCTACCGATGGGTGTTCTGCCTTCCCCCCCCCCATGCGGATGATCGACGGGATTCATAGCTGTACCCCTCACTTTTGGACGTTTACCTAACCACCGCGTAGATCCAGCCTTTCCCGAACCCTCATTATTGATGTCGACGTTTCCGACTCGTCCCGCAGTAGCTAAACAATTCTGAGATACTGAACGAACCTCGCCGGGGGGTAATCTTAATGTAGCCAATCAACCTTCCTTTGCAATCACTTTTGCCGTAGCACCAGCCGCTCTAACTAATCATCCACCTCTCCCGGGTATTACTTCTACGTTATGTATGACCGTACCTAGAGGTATCTTGGTTGAAGTAGACCCTTTACTCCCCAGTATTCGGGATAGAATCTCTTCCCAAACTGTACGAGCCCTTTTCAAAGCATACAGCTTTCCGGATACAGAAGGCGATATCCTCGCCGGATGTCGCCAACGAGAAATGAAAGTACCAGTTCTAGGGTAAACTCGCATATCCAGCTTTTTCTACACCCTCGGGTTCTCCACCGGCATCTGGCTTCTGTCTCGCAACTCATTCAGCAACAGAATCAATGAATTCAGTCATTCACGCCAACATCATTTGATGTTCTAGATAACTTAGGAGACATTTTCAATACCGGGATTGAGTCCCCCCGGGAGACTCATTCTCACTCCGCTTCGTGGCTTCGATTCTGCCTTTGACCGTCATACCGAACGCGGCGAGTGACCCGTTTCCTCTGCCTTTCGGCCACACCGAACAGAGGATGCCCCTTTGATTTCTTGTCCCTGTTCGAGACCATCCAGTTCTCTCCATATTATCCTACCTCTGCAGGTTAATAGCTATTTGATACTATTACACCTGACCACCCGCTATTGTCCCTCCTCGGTTTCCCTATCGAAGTCCACCTCGGAAGATCCAAGAATCTCGAGTCTAGTGTTGGGTTTATGGACTCAACCCTAAATCCAATCGGTTATTTCCGAATACGTGAATCACTTATTCGAGTCGCACTCAAAGGTAGGGCATTTCCACTTGAAATAGATGCTTCGGGGCTGGATACTACAGTGTCTCCGATTTCTACCCCTCAAGTATGTAAGATATGTTTCTTTTCACCATCCACATAATTCACGAGACATATGTATGCATTGCGGTTGGGGTCGTACTCGACACTTGCCACTCTTCCAACAACATCTTTTTTATTCCGTCGGAAATCAATTTCACGATATAGTCGTTTATGACCACCTCCTCTATGCCTAGCAGTAATAGTCCCTCCACTAGTACGTCCGCTCCTTGGTCCACTACCACGAGTCAGTCCTTTCCGGGATTTACATCTCGTCACTTCTTCAAAACTTGAAACGGATCTATTGCGTGTGCCAGGCGTATAGGCTTTATATAATCAGATAACCATATCTCCTCTTCCTCCTTGTCGTTAGTGAAATTTGCGGGGGTTACTTGCTCAGAAATAGCGGAATGGAATCATTTTTGTGAAGCGTAATAATCATTCTCTTACGATGCATCGACCCGGACGCTCTACCCCTACGCCTTCTATCTGGTAGTCGGTGACTATTCATGTGTCTTACTTTAACGTTGAAAAGTTGCTCAATCCAATTCTTGACTTCAGTCTTGTTCGATTCTGGATTCACATCGGAGGTATACTGGTTTCGTTGCAATGGAGGAATAGTTTTTTCAGTAAGTATCTGATTTATCAATTTATCCATAATTTTTCTCGTGTCCCTTTAGCTCTTCCAATTCAAACAAACTCTCTTACTATCCGAATTCATAATTGCTTCCACTTCTTGGTTCCCGTATAGTTTTCGGAACCCATTATACTCCACCTCCCTATTTCGGTTACTCACTTTGTCACCCGAATGAAACCCTCTCCCACCATTTGTTTGCATCCAACAGGAGTCGAACCTGCGAATTCGCCAATTATGAGTTGGGTGCCTTGACCGTTCAGCCATGGATGCTAGTTAATCCCACTTGTGGTATAATACAGTATAATCTTTAAGGTCCCGTCACTCACGTTTGATGTAATTAGGTATCCACGTTGGTAACTACCATTTTAAAAAGGAATCACTGATAGGGGATTTCCCGAGAAGCTACCAATTATTACTCATATTGAATTACCGAGGAAGAAGTGGATTTGATACACACACGGGGAAGGTTCTGGGAGCTTAGAAATCTCTTACGAACTAGGAGCCGTGTGAAGTGAGAATTTCATGCACGGTTCTGAATGAGCGGGAAGATCGAGGATCTCCTCTCCGACTCTAACTCTCCTACACCAGTCGTTGCTTCTTTTTCTGCTACTTCCAAAGTAGCAGCTCTAGCTTTATCTACACGACTCCTCGGTATTACTTTCTCATACCTATCCAGTGAATGGCATCTCGCTTTGGGAATATTAGCTACCCTTAGCATGGTATTGGGGAATCTAATTGCTGTTACTCAGACAAGCATGAAACGTATGCTAGCATATTCCTCCATAAGCCAAATCGGATATATTCTGATTGGAATACTTGCTGCGGATCCTGATAATGGCTATGCGAGTATGATAAGTTATACTTCTATCTACATATTCATGAATCTAGGGACTTTCGCTCGCATCACTTTATCTGGTTCACGAACCGGAACTGATAACATTAGGGATTATGCGGGACCATACATGAAGGATCCTGTTCTAACATTCTCTCTAGTTATACGTTTACCATCCCCAGGGGGTATCCCTCCATTAGCAGGTTTTTCCGGTAAACCCTACCCCTTCTGGCATGGATGGAAAGCTGGCTCGTACCCATTAGTTCTGGTAGCTCCCATTACAAGTGTCATTTCTATATATCACTATCCGAAGATAATTAAATTAATGTTCACCGAAGGGGGTGACACATCAACAATTTACATACAGGATCCATTAGTTTCTCCATCTACTTCGATTTCGAAGAGTTCCATTGAAATAGCTATGATTGTTCGTGTACCAGCATCAACTCTACTGGGTATATCAATGGATCCCATCATCGAGATTACACGGAATACCTCATTCCAGACCTATTTTGAGTTGTCACATGAAATAATGGAATCTTTCTGAATGATTTGTATCCAAAGCCACTTCCGTCGCTCCAACTAGTCCATTTCCGTAATTGGTGATGAAACAGTGTCGGAGAAATGATCACGCGCCTCCCAATGATCATTCGTCTCTTCCGGAGGAGATATAAGTATTTCCTGATGGTATCCATAATATTGTTCAATCCTTTGCAGTACTACAAGGATTGAACCCTCCTAATGGTACATGCGACTAAGTGATTCCCATATGGGAGCGGTTGTGTAAATGATTCGGTTCACACCCCCAGTCTTCTGCTCCGTAGCAATTCAGGTCGCTTCCCGATGAATTCCATGCTCCAATTTCGTCTAATGGATAAGTCATTTCATCCGATACCTGTACGTTCAAGGCGGGGTTGCCTTCAGACTTCTAGAAGAAAGCAAAAGAGACCAATTCTTCTTTCCGCCGCAGATTCTTTCAATTTAATAGAAACGGGGGTTGCGCTCGACGGCATTCTGATGTACACTATCAATGGATCAAATTCAGAAATCCTTTCGAGGGGACTCAAAATCTTTGGACTTGAAATCTTTCTCGTCAAATCTCCCTCTACTGAGACCGAGGGATCTCAAAACGAGAGTGATAGATAACAAGGAAAATTAGGTCTTGCAATCGACGGCATTCTGAGTTACAATAGAAATGGGTCGAATTCATAGATCCTTTCGAGGGGACTCAAAATCTTTGGAATTGAGATCTTTCTCGTCAAATCTCCCTCACTGAGGGAGATCCGATCGAGATTGATAGATAACAAGGAAAATTAGGTCTTGCAATCGACAGTTTTCTTAGCTATAATTGATCTAGCTATGATTTCCTAGTGAACTGTAAATTCTTGGACAGGGGCAATTTTGCAGCGACAATCCTCTGGACTTTGATAGTACATCTATGATTCATAGTTAGTCCAGGGGACGTTAAATCCCTTAACTTGGAATCGACTCCTTATCGTCAGGACGATTTTGCAGCGATAACAAATTAAGGCCCATGGCGGTCCCCTGGAATTGAAATCAAATCCAAGAAATTAGGTCTTGCGCTCTACGGCATTCTGTGTTACAATAGAAATGGGTCGAATTCATAGATCCTTTCGAGGGGACTGAAAATCTTTGGAATTGAGATCTTTCTCGTCAAATCTCCCTCACTGAGGGAGATCCGATCGAGATTGATAGATAACAAGGAAAATTAGGTCTTGCAATCGACGGCATTCTGAGTTACAATAGAAATGGGTCGAATTCATAGACCCTTTCGAGGGGACTCAAAATCTTCCTTGGACTTGAAATCTTTCTCGTCAAAGTCTCCCTCTACTGAGACCGAGGGATCTCAAAACGAGATTGATAGATAACAAGGAAAATTAGGTCTTGCAATCGACAGTTTTCTTAGCTATAATAGAAATGGGTCGAATTCATAGACCCTTTCGAGGGGACTCAAAATCTTTGGAATTGAGATCTTTCTCGTCAAATCTCCCTCACTGAGGGAGATCCGATCGAGATTGATAGATAACAAGGAAAATTAGGTCTTGCGCTCGACAGTTTTCTTAGCTATAATAGAAATGGGTCGAATTCATAGATCCTTTCGAGGGGACTGAAAATCTTCCTTGGACTTGAAATCCTTCTCGATCGTCAAATCTCCCTCACTGAGGGAGATCCGAGCGAGAGTGATAGATAACAAGGAGAATTAGGTCTTGCATTTGACGGTTTGATTTTGTATAATGTATCTAGTCCGATTCATAGACCCTTCCAGGGGACTGGAAATCCTTGGACTTGAAATCCTTTTCAGTGGACGGAAAATCCTTGAAGAGGACTTCAAATCCTTAAAGAAGACAGGGGACTTGAAATCCTCTTCAGGGAACTGACAATCCTTGAAGAGGACTTCAAATCCTTAAAGAAGAAAAGGGACTTGAAATCCTCTTCAGGGAACTGACAATCCTTGAAGAGGACTTCAAATCCTTAAAGAAGAAAAGGGACTTGAAATCCTCTTCAGGGAACTGACAATCCTTGAAGAGGACTTCAAATCCTTAAAGAAGAAAAGGGACTTGAAATCCTCTTCAGGGGACTGAAAATCCTTGAAGAGGACTTCAAATCCTTAAAGAAAGAAGACAGGGGACTTGAAATCCTCTTCAGGGGACTGAAAATCCTTGAAGAGGACTTCAAATCCTTAAAGAAGAAAGGGGACTTGAAATCCTTCTCAGGGGACTTCAAATCCTTCTCAAAGGACTCGAAATCCTTCTCAGGGGACTGAAAATCCTTGAAGAGGACTTCAAATCCTTATCGGGGGACTTGAAATCCTTATCGGGGGCGGGGGACTTGAAATCCTTATCGGGGGCGGGGGACTTGAAATCCTTCTCAGGGGACTGGAAATCCTTGGATAAGACAGGGGACTTGAAATCCCTTAAGAGTACGGGGGACTTGAAATCCCTTAAGAGTACGGGGGACTTGAAATCCCTTAAGAGTACGGGGGACTTGAAATCCCTGAAGAGTACGGGGGACTTGAAATCCCTTAAGAGGACTATAAATCCTTGGATAAGACAGGACTGGAAATCCTTGAATAAGACAGGGGACTTGAAATCCCTTAAGAGGACTTCAAATCCTTGGATAAGACAGGGGACTTGAAATCCCTGAAGAGGACTATAAATCCTTGGATAAGACAGGGGACTTGAAATCCCTGAAGAGGACTATAAATCCTTGGATAAGACAGGGGACTTGAAATCCCTGAAGAGGACTATAAATCCTTGGATAAGACAGGGGACTTGAAATCCCTGAAGAGGACTATAAATCCTTGGATAAGACGGGGGACTTGAAATCCCTGAAGAGGACTGGAAATCCTTGAATAAGACAGGACTTCAAATCCTTATAGATGGAGAGAGACGAAGAAACAGGATCGGTAGAGGAGGAGAAAGGGTTTGCTCTTGACGAGGAGCTGGGATGGAATCGATACAGAACAAATTTATGGATCCTTTTTTCTTCCCGGGGACTGGAAATCCTTCAACAGGAGGACTGAAAATCCTTGGAGAGAACTATAAATCCTTCAGCAGGGGGACTAGAAGTCCCTCCAGGGGACTGGAAATCCTTTTCGATATAGAGAGACAAGAAATAAGATTGGGAAAAATAAGTAAAGGGTTGCTTTTGATGAGGGACTAGGATCGAATTGATAGAAACATATTCCGGACCCCATCCATAGAGAAAGATGGGGTGGTGGGAAGTAAAAAGGTAAGGAATAAGGAGTAGAGCCTCGATGGTGAAATGGTAGACACGCCAGATTCAAAATTTGGTGCTGAAGAGCGTGGAGGTCCGAATCCTCCTCGGGGCAGAAGGTCTCGTACCCTTATTCAGATCGAACCCTTATCTACTAAAAGCTTTATCAAAGGTTTATCAAAGATTTATTCTCTCTACCACTAGAGATTCACATTCAATTGATTTGCTTATCTCCCAAATGAGTACCTCCTCGGGGTAGGAGGTCTCGTACCCTTATTCAGATCGAACCCTTATCTATTCAAAGGTTTATCAAAGATTTATCCTCTCTACCACTAGAGATTCACATTCAATTGATTTGCTTATCTCCCAAATGAGTACCTCCTCGGGGTAGGAGGTCTCGTACACTTATTCAGATCGAACCCTTATCTACTAAAAGCTTTATCAAAGATTTATCCTCTCTACCACTAAAGATTCACATTCAATTGATTTGCTTATCTCCCAAATGAGCACTCGAAATACTTCCTCGGGGCAGAAGGTCTCGTACCCTTATTCAGATCGAACCCTTATATACTAAAAGATTTATCAAAGATTTATTCTCTCTACCACTAAAGATTCACATTCAATTGATTTGCTTATCTCCCAAATGAGCACTCGAAATACCTCCTCGATTCGAGAGACAAGTGGTCTCTCCGGTGCCTCCCAAACTCCCAAATAGGAAGAAAAATCCTCGGAGGATTCTGGTCTTTCCAGTGCCCAACCCTCAAACATGGGGATGCAAATCCTCCGATTGTTGATTATTGAGACCAGAATTCTCCGCCGTCCGGGGATTTGGATATGAAGTATTAGGTATCGAATAGGAAACACCTTCTGCTTCTTTCTCAAGTGAGGCTGGGACTCAGAATCCCGAGATTCGAGGAGATCCAAGTAGGTCTTTCAACGGGACTAGAAATCCTTATCAGGGGACTTCAAATCCTTGAAGAAGACAGGACTGGAAATCCTTGAAGAAGACGGGGGACTTGAAATCCTTCGAGGGGACTAAAAATCCTAGTACCTGAGGTGGGACTGAAAGTCGTAGTAGCCAATTAGAGTGTGATGAAACTGCGTCACGAGACCCCAGTATCTGGACTAGGACCAGAAATCCTAGTAGTTAGTCGGGGCATTAGTTAGGATGTCACCAAGAATCCCTATTAGTGAATTTGAATGAACTAAAATTTTGGGATTCGGTTAGATGGTCCATCCCCTAAGGACCCGGGGTCCTTAGAGCCCTTCCAATGGAAACAATGGAAAGGACTTGAAATCCTGATTATCTAGTTGGATACGGGAAAATCCAAACTTTAGAATGAATTTTTGGAATGTAAAGATGAATGAGGGGAATGCCCCTCCTTCCTCCCCATATTACCGTTGATCACCGAGAAATTGAATCTCCGGAGAATCTCAAACAGAATGGATCGACATCTTCATCAAGGATTTGTTCCGATAAGGATGTTGGAAAACTACTACGTCCTCTACGAACTACTTCCTACATTTTCCATATAAGAGATTCCTACTCCTTCTTGATTTCGAATGTTGCTTCCATCTCCCGAATAGGAAGACTCCGAAGGTGATCTATAACTTAGTAATTATCCGGAATTCTATAAGCAGAAGTTATTGCATCAGTAAGGGGAAAAGATGTATCTTCCTTTCACCAATTCGAATCCTGAATAGCCCTATATATTGCTAGGGATCCAGACTGAGTCAAGAATATCCGAGATTTTATGATGCGATATCGAATTCCCATTCAATAATTGTCTTGTTATTCGATCCGGTGACGTCCCACTAAATCGAAATAGATTGAATAGGTAGTGGTAACTTTCAAACAACATGTTATGAATGAGAAAATCTTTGGATGAGTGACGATTCCGTCTCATCCATCTATCTCTATGAACCATAAGCCTGAAACGAAGGAATCGCTCTTGCAAATCTTCCATTGGAATGCTTTGATACGAGTGAATAGGAACAAATATCTGCGGGTATTGCAAATATATATGCATGAATTAGGTTTCTTTGACGTATTCAAAGTGTCGTTCTTCACCCGAAGGGAAATTCTTCCACCGCTTGGTAGATAATTCAGTTATCGATTTCCGGTCATATCCACGAAGAAGAAAGAAATTTCTAATCTTTTCATTTGAGAAATGTTTCTCGCGCTCCCTCCTCGTACCGTAAGTAACATAAAGCCTCCGTACCAGTTCTTGTTTCGCTAATAAACTATGACGTGAAGAGGGAATGTTATGATCCGGCTGAGATAGAAGCATGGGATCCCAGGTGAAGCGCCCCCCCAGGAATAGAATTGGTTCATCGGATCGATTACATTGCGTTTCGTATTGATTAGATGAGTTGGGGATTCCTAATTCAAGAAATTGCTCGCGTAATGATAGATTATCCAATTAATTTTCTAATCTTTTAATGTCTCTTTGTCTCGATTTACCCGAGGCTCTCTTGTAACTGAAAAGATATCCTTTTCTCTTATGCGATTTCTTTCCACTAGACTTAATCTTATTCAATTCGAAATCCCGTTGGGGGATTTGATCCTGATTCCGATGAAAAAAGATCGAATTATACAAATTATTCGATTCGGATAATACTCTTATCGATTCATAACTGCCACTTCGCATGAAACCAAAACGCCAAAATTTGGGGGACCAAGTAATCCCACGCGACACTTCCTTCGGAATCGAGTCTACTTCACTCGACTGTTCCATTTCAGAATCAGTTGGAATCTTAGACACCCCCTTCTTTGTAGATTTATAAGAACGACTCGCAGAGATTATATCTGGAGAATACCTGGGTTCGATGGAAGAAGGAAGAGGAGGACTATTAGCGAATTGACTTCTACTTCTACAGATTTCTGAACATAAGAAATCCCTCAAAAGGTTTTCCGAGATACCACAGGCTAAGTTAGAATCATTCTCTACAACTTTATCAATAACAACGAGATTCTCTTCCTCTCTCATATCCATTCCGAACCAAGGATCACGAGCTGCTAATCCGGCCAATAGCCCTAAGATATGCGGAAGTATAGCGAATTCCTTAATTGTTGACTCGGTTATTAAAGGTTCCAAATACCAGTTATACAAGTGGTAAAACCTCTTCTTCAGTGTATTACTACCAATAAATGAGGGATCTGCAGGGGAAGTATCTATCAAACCATTTTTCAGAATAGCTTTTCCTATATTGTAAGGAAGTATTTCATATCCAGAACCGAATCGGATTCCGTTACCTATATACGTAACAATTGAATTTTGTCTACGTAAAGCTAATTTAATTGCACTATCGGATACAATCTTTCTTCTTCTAGAAGTAGTGATTAATAATGCTTCATTAGCAGGAGAAAATAGATCTCGTTTGCTATAACCCGTAGTTCCAGACCCAGTACCTTCGAGAAAAGAGGGATCAGCTTCTATTTCAAAGCCTTTGACACGCGAGAGAATTGACAATTCTTTTTGACGCTGACGCCTGTTAGACCCTCGGAGATTTATCAATTAGTTCGACCAATTCGGAGCTATTGAAGCTGGATCTACCTTTGCAGGTACATGAGTCGAAGCAATAACGAGATTCTTGCGAATGCAAGGATTCCTGCGCCCATTACCGATACTCCTCAATATTAGGCAGAGTAAGAATCTGGGATCGGCTTCTAATCTGTGATACAGGCGATTAACATTCAACTCATGAATGTCTTGAATCCATATCGTACAGGGAGACATCTCTTTTGCTATTGCAAAAATAAGATTCAATCGGTTTACGCTCTGTTTCGAAATGAAAGTCCCACGTACATTATTGAAATATGATCTGTTGTATAACAACTTCCTCAATGGCAGTCTCACCGACGGAAAGTAGGAATTGGATGCTATATCCCTAACTACATAAGATCGTCCAGTTTCTATGGGTCCTACTAGTGGAACTCCTTCAGATGGTAATAATCCTGATGAAAGCAAAATAGGTACGTCACGACATGGAATATTCGGAATGCCTTTTCGTCTCATTGTCGCTGAAAGGAGAATATTTCTTTCAAGGGCAAGAAGAGCCCACTTCTCCGCAGGATCCAACTCACAGATCTCGTAATTTGATAGATCATTTTGACGAATCCGAAGTAGGTATGACAAAAGATTAGATCCTTCTTCTGGGGTGGGTTCGTGATTAATCCCACCGCTCAATGAATCGTAATTGGAATTTAATTTCGATTCATACTTGGAAATAGTTTTATTTGTCACTAGATATTGAGTCAGTAATTGTTTATTAATCTTAAGGGTGTCGGAGCTTTTCCTACGAAGTATCCACGAATCTAGTTCATTTTTCACAAGGTAATAGAAGATTATATTATTTGTATAATTCAGGAATCTCTTCAGGGAATGTATCAGTAGATCTTTCGTTTACATTTACCTTGTCGAGGGAGAATACATTACCTTTTCCAGATAAAACCCACGCATTGGGTCTATTAAATATCCGGTGATATTGAAACGTTTCCACAAGTGAGGGGAATTGGAACCCGAAACAGCAGATAAATAATGCTTGAGAAATGCAAGAACAAATAATATCGAGAAAACGAGGTAGGATGGGGCATACTTATTCGAAAATCTAAAGACTGACCATCTCGAATGCGACACCTGCGTTTAGTTAGTAATTTCTTCGAAAATAGAGAGATCTATTTTAGATAATACGTTACTGATGGAATCGTTTCTGAATCTTGATCTTAGGCTTAACGATAAACAAGCTCTAGCATTACCTATATCCTCAGCAACTCTTTCCGTAATTCCGGGGAAAGTGTAATTCAAGTCATCACTTACTTTGAGTACTATTTCTGGATATATCTCTCTAATCAGATCATAAAAGTATCTCCACCAGTTAGGGGTGAAAAACCGAGGTATATATTCTCCGAATGGGCTCCATTTCTCGCAGATATTGTCTCTCCAAAAGATCCAAGAGATCTTATATTTGTTTAAATCCTTTGATAACTCATCGAAATTAATGAGATGAGATGGAAGAATAGGTTCTTTTTAGACACGTGTATCTGCAAGCCTCGTATTTTCGTACAGAACCTTCTCTCCAGTTAATCCTGTTGGAGATCTTGATGCTACACTGCTGCATAATGAGAATTTCTTTGACCAATAAAGCGTCTCAGATTCTTCTGATTCCCAAAAATAACCAATGTGTGAATCATTTTGATAGAATTGATTCCCAATAGAATCATTCCTCGAGTTTGATCTCTTCTCAATGGATCCCTCCGAATCGACTTGATCCACTCCCGAATTTTTGAGACGGGGTCGAGATCGCCAATCAGCCGATAGCTTAGAGTTTATCAATGTTCTTTCCAAGTAATTTCCATCGCTACCACATGAAGATAGAGACGAATCTCCCGTTTCGCGAGGAGATAAGTTCAACCCCGTCAGTAGTCCTCTTAGATCAAGAAATAGAGTCAAGAAATCTATCTGAATGAGTTAGTGGTGGTATCGCAGATTCATCCAGATCAGATGGAGTCGATTCGGTTGTTGCGAGTATATGATCAATAGTTTCCCTTTCCGTTCGTTGCGAGGAATTGGGTAACAACGAATCAGACACTTGGGATTGAATAGATGAAGTGATATTTTTTGTATCTAAGGATCCTATTTCAAGAGATGGGATGACTTCATCACCGGAGCCCGTATACGAATTCTCTAAGATGTCAGAGTAACTACTGCTGTATCCTCCAACCAACGAATCCCTTCTTCTGATTATTGAGATAAAATCCCTTCCGGCACAGTTCAATACGGGTAAATGCGAGTAATCTATAAAGTTTGGTGTATCTACTTCATCGGAAATGGATCCCGAAATACTCCCAATATTCCTATTCGAACCTTTCCCATAATTCAAATTATCCAGAAACAGATCCCAATCCTGCCTTCCCGTAGCGGAATAAGCACCATTCGGGAGTTTTGTTCCAATACATTCGATACAGGATGATTCAACAAGAAATGGATTAACTGCGGGTTTTAGGAAGATTGAGGAGCCTACCGATTCTTCATCCATTAACAATCCGGACTCGATGAAGAAACTATCTTTTCTACCGAAGATTCTCTTGAGAAAGGATATCTTCTCATCGAGGTTGAGTGAACTCAGAAGGAAATCAAGCAGTGGATAATCTATATTGTTCAATTTATAGACAAGATAATCAATCCCATCTGTCGAAGCTTCTTCACTAATATACTTGGGAATAATGATTCGGTAAATAGATGATATATTGGTAAATTCCTTGGGATACTTGTTGTTCCTCCCAGCCGTACTACGAATAGTGATACCAATATTATTTAGTGCTAATATCGACAGATCATAGATTGATCTACCTAAGTCGGATCTTATTTCTGCGAATACTCTCTTGGAAGGGGAAAAAGACAAGTCTCTGATTGTATCAAGCCACCTGTGCACATTTGACCGAACATCTGGATATTCATCAATTGGGGAAATAATACATTCATGCAACAAACGCTCTATGTTACCCCTCCATTCCAATAATCTCTATTCAATTGCAATTCTTGTTACACCAGTAGATCCCTCGCCCCCCTCCCGGCTACCCAATTGATAGTTGATTCTGGATAGATATTCACTAGCTAATGTACAGAAATAGTCACGCGAAAAGAGCGTGTATACTGAGTAGAGAGATATTAACCTATTTCGTTCATATACCCTAACTAGAGAGTATGTTGAAGATATGTTACCTCCCTCTCCCGATTCATCTGAAAAAGTAGGATTTTCACTTCCATCAGTTCTTTCTACAGGTACATCGAAAAGGATCTCTAAACGGTTTGAAATAATCTTATCAAGATCGAAGTATGCGCCATTTTGCATCTCTGATTCCTCGTCAAGTATTCCACCAAATGATAGATCTCCTCTCGATAGAAAGGCTTTCCTAGGTTCCTCGCTACTACTACCAATTCTTACCTTACTGGAAATCAAATTCGATTTTTTAACTCTTAAAAGAAATCCAGTCAGTCGGTTTCTTGATTCATTTATTAGTTGTGAATAGGCGTGTAGAATAGAAAATTCCCCCTCATTTCCGTGGGAATCTAACCCCAATAATTGGAAGAACCACTTACGATTCTAGGAAGAATCAATACATTTATTGGAATCATTTTCTGCTATTCCCGCTACAGAAGGGGAGAAAGGATCTCCCAACAATAAAGGAGAGTCGAGTGTAAAATGCCGACAATCTCTCTCTACTTTCCATAAATGAGATATTCTTCCGATACCGAAAGACACGGAATTCTTATATCATTCTTCTGCCAAATATGTCTTAATAGGAGTTCCATCGGCGGTGGGACCCATACCTAGTTCATGTATAGATGATTCTGTTGAAAAGCCGTGACTCACCGCCTCTGGAGAATCATCAGTGGATATTGCTCTTTCCTCCGGAGAGTAACTGCCTACAAAGCCATTTCCAGATCTTTTCATTGAATCATATTCTGGATTTCTCTCCTCACTTCAACTAGATAAACAAGTATCTTCGATAGGTATCTCCTTCCCAACCTTCTGATTTCTGGAATCAGACTCATCCCTTGAGTTGCTATGAAAAGCCTCCAATTCTCTAGATGTCTCTATTTGTGAGGAGACATACTTCGAGAAACCACAGGAAATTTCTAGTAATATACTTGGTACCTCAGTGAGTAATTGATTATCCGATAGATAATCAAGTTCGATAAATCTCTTTTCTAAGAGAGATCTCGTTAGATTCAATTCGCGCTCATCCTTATTCCATGGAGAAGGACTTTGGTGACAGGAATGCCACATATAAAAATCGGCGTAATCCCGGAATAGTGTCCAACTCCCCTCGTCAATGGAATTTAACCAATCTCTTATATCGCTATAGGATAGGGATACACCATCACGAGATGACATTGTATTCTTATGGGGTGGAAATAGAGACAAATTGGAGAGACCCTTCCGCTCGGAATAGAACGGTGATTCATCTCCCTGCCGATCTACTGAATCCCTGGATTCGAGTAACATTTTGTCCCAAAAGTCCGATATTACGGGAATGAAGGAATCGCTTCTTAATGTTGCTGTTTGTAGCCAATTAACCCTTTGCTTGTCATGGATTTTCCGGAGAAGTAACGAATCAGAATCATTTTAGTAACAGTCATCCTTACGAAGTATCACATTTATATAGAATTCAAAAAACTCATTTGAATCTTCTAGATTCTTATCCCCCAGTGATTTTTCAATCCTCTCAGTCACATCTCTGGATATATTCTTGATGGGGAGTGGATCCCTCATCAGCCGGACCCTCCATCCATCTGAAACCGAAGGATCCATCGCACTATATATGGGAACTTGCGGTTCTTCCCTCGTCGAAGTTGTGGAAATATTTCCGTTTGAATCCGAATAGTAAGAATTACGTGTCTTTCCCTTTCTATCCTTTTCAGCAGGTGAGCATCTTATTGATAGAGAAAGAGGATAGAAGGATTCAACAGAATTTGTTGCTGGTTTTTTTACTACTCCACCAGTTCTATTAATTAGTTTCGCTAGATCTATAGAACCTCCTTCGATCAAATTTCTCTCACCTGAACGATGCATAGGAATTGGTATTGTTAGTAACATCAGGATTCCCGGAGTCACGCTATTACCCCGCTTCATTGAATCGCGCAGATTCCGTAAAAAGATTGAACTCAGAATTCATAAGTCAAATAATTTGATGGAGGGTTCATAACTGGAGAATAGACCAATTAGAAATTCCCCTAGATCTTGATTTTTCAATGATTCAAATGAGTAGTGGAATCCATCGGTTTCTGCTAACTTCGGAACTTCAGAGAATAAATCTGGACTTCTTACTTTTTCTTCTCCCACTTCTCTTACCTCATGATCTCTCTTCACTTTATCTATATGTGGTAGATACTACCCACCTCTCACATTCCATTATATAGATAATATCGAAAGATTCAAGGCCCAATGGAGTGAGTACTTTCGATGTGGTGATTTGTGGGTGTATTCGTACCTACCTGAAGCTGTCTCGGGAATCTCGAATTGTTGAAGAAACCTATCTATGTCTTATCTATCTCCTCATCAACTTATTTTATTCCGAGTGATAAAGACGAGTTCTCCAACCTGATGGGCGAACGACGGGGATTGAACCCGCGCGTGATGGATCCACAATCCATTGCCTTGATCCACTTGGCTACGTCCGCCCCCTACTTTCCCTATTCAGCTTTCTTAACTGGGAGAGAACAAGATCTACTAGGGTCATTCATTCGATGCGCGTACGTATTATTCGTCTATATATTAATACAAGAAAAAATATGTTAGGTGAAAAATGTATTCTCAATCTATTCCAGTGGGTACGGGACTACAAGCGTTCCGCTAATCAGAATGAGAATATCTTTGATTCCCATTCTCTGTAATCCTAGAAGGGTGTTTCAAAGATTCCCCAGAATCCAAGATTGGAAACTGATAATTGTAAGATTATGGCGAGATATTACTATTATTTCTATTCATTCCATCGGACGAATCTCCATTAAATACCAAACCTTATGCGAGGTTTGGTATTTAGTGATGCTGCACGACCAGACAGGTATTATCCGTTTACAGAAGGAGCTTCAACAGAAGCTAAGTCTAGAGGGAAATTATGAGCGTTACGTTCATGCATAACTTCCATACCTAGGTTAGCACGGTTGATGATATCAGCCCAGGTGTTAATAACACGACCTTGGCTATCAACCACGGATTGGTTGAAGTTAAAACCATTCAAGTTGAATGCCATGGTGCTGATACCCAAGGCAGTAAACCAGATGCCTACTACGGGCCAAGCGGCTAAGAAGAAGTGCAGAGAGCGAGAATTGTTAAAGCTGGCATATTGGAAGATCAAACGGCCAAAATAACCGTGAGCAGCTACGATGTTGTAGGTCTCTTCCTCTTGACCGAACTTGTAACCTGCATTAGCAGACTCATTCTCAGTAGTTTCTCTGATCAAACTAGAAGTTACCAAAGAACCATGCATAGCACTGAATAGAGAGCCGCCGAATACGCCAGCTACACCCAACATGTGGAAGGGATGCATAAGGATGTTGTGCTCAGCCTGGAAAACGATCATGAAGTTGAAAGTACCAGAAATTCCTAGGGGCATACCGTCAGAGAAACTTCCTTGACCGATTGGGTAGATCAGGAACACAGCGGTAGCAGCTGCAACGGGAGCTGAGTACGCAACAGCAATCCAAGGACGCATGCCTAAACGGAAACTAAGTTCCCACTCACGACCCATGTAGCAAGCTACACCAAGTAGGAAGTGAAGAACGATCAGTTCGTAAGGACCACCATTGTATAGCCATTCATCAACGGAAGCTGCTTCCCAGATTGGGTAGAAGTGTAAACCGATAGCTGCAGAAGTAGGAATGATAGCACCGGAGATAATGTTGTTTCCGTATAGCAAAGAACCGGAGACAGGCTCACGAATACCATCGATATCTACAGGGGGAGCTGCGATGAAAGCAATGATGAATACAGAGGTTGCGGTTAATAAGGTGGGAATCATTAAGACACCGAACCATCCGATGTAAAGACGGTTTTCAGTGCTGGTGATCCAGTCGCAGAAGCGACCCCATAGGCTTGCGCTTTCGCGTCTTTCTAAAGTTGCGGTCGTGGTAATTTTTGGTTTTCGAAACGATTGGTGATTACCCAAGCTGATGAGCCTGTTGATCCATAGTATATCACAGAATCCCACCTGTGTCAACTAATCTAATATTGATTGAATATCCGAAGAAACGGGAAGACTTCCCTTTGTTTTCGCACGATACTTCTTCAAACCTTGACTCTCTTTTCAGACGCATTTCCCTTTTATTATCATAAACCACGGGAAAGTCAACGTTAGTTCGGCTCCTCGAGTACATCATGGGAGATGCCAGCTTTGCCTTAGATGTACTACGACTCAATCATCGATTCGAGGTGAGGGACATACAGGATAAATATCTGCTGGCGTTGCCTGACATCCCCCCCCCCCCCCGAGGTGAGTAGTCCGCCCCAGGCGGAGATAGTTGAGAATGGTGGGAGTCGCGGGGATGCGGGCAGTGCCAATCATGTCGATCATGTCGATTGTGTCGATTGTGTCGATCATTCTAGTCATGTCGATCATGTCGATCATGTTGATTGCGTCGATTGCGTCGATCACTTTGGTCATGTCGATCATGTTGATCATGTCGATGATGTTATGGACTTTACGATTCGACACTAGTCTTTCTCTTTTTCATGAGGTACTATACCAGTGACAAAATTTCCCCTATGACTTGGATATTCTTTCTCCCATTATTTAATTTCTGCTTATCCATATGCTTCTGGCGTATCTTGATTCCTAATACCCTGCGCTCCGGAGTAGAAGGTTTCAATCCACCAATAAGAGGTTGTGGATTGAAACGAACCCGGAACTAACGGAAATGGGCAAAAGCCTTATTAGCTTCTGCCACCTTGTGAGTCTCCTCCTTCTTCCGTACAGCACTACCAGAATTTCTGGCAGCATCCATTAATTCATCACTTGATCTTAAAGCCATACTTCGACCTGAACGTTTTCGACACGCGATCAATAACCATCGGATAGCCAAAGCTCTTCCTTCTGCAGGTACTACTTCAACGGGGACTCGATAAGTCGATCCACCTACACGTTTGGATTCTGTTACTATATCGGGAGTTACCCTACGTATTGCTTGTCGCGGGACAGACAGTGGATTCTTATTCGTCTTTTCCTTAATCCGCTTCATAGCCTGATAGAGAATCTGATAAGCCAATGATTTCTTGCCATCTTTAAGAATACGATCAACCAACATGTTTACTAATCGATTACGATAAATCGGATCCGATTCTATATTTTTCTTTTTGTTCGCTACATTGCTCCGGTGTAACATGAGTTTACAGATATGTCGGATTCCGATTCTATCTCGACTGTATCTTAGAATCTTATTTGGGCTTTTTCACTCCATATTGTAGGGTGGATCCGCCGGTTAGTCGAGGATCTCCCCCCAAACTGCACGTGCGACTTTCATCGAATGCAGCTTTCCATATGATTGAATAGAAAGTCTTGAAGTAAGTTCGGGTTACTTCAATGAATCATATTTACTCATTAGGCATTGAGTATCCGTTTCCTCTTCATCATCCCACGAATAGGAGAAGGGAAATCCCGTATTTCATTTATCTCACCAAGAATGTCCGTGGGTTTATTGATCCAATTACCAAATGTTCACAAAACCTCCACTGAATCTCCATAATCGTAGTCCGAACTCGTTCTGAGAGAGAGAAGACATTCGAAGATTTTCCAAATAAATGGGAGTCCGGGTAAGACTCAACTTACTGGAATGCAATACCCTGGACACCGAGTTGTTTCACACGAATAAGATAATAATCAATCTCCGTAATAGCAGGCTTCGGTCCCCTGGCAACATTCCCACTATCGGGTCGGCTATGCATTTGACATATCAGAACAACCGATACGGAATCATTGCGATGATACAAGTTACGACAATGTTCTGCAACGCACTGGAACGCCCCTTCTTACGATCCTTTACTCCTACAGCATCTAAAGTTCCTCTAACGATATGATATCTTACACCAGGTAGGTCCTTCACCCTCCCGCCTCTCACAAGGACCACGGAATGTTCTTGCAAATTATGGCCAATACCTGGTATGTAAGCCGTTATCTCGAACTTGGAGGTTAATCGAACTCTGGCGACTTTCCGTAGGGCAGAGTTAGGTTTTTTTGGTGTAGTTGTGGAATAGTTGACAGATGAGTCAGTTTCAGTGTCACTCTACAGAACCGTACGTGAGATTCTCACCTCATACGGCTCCTCGTCATTCAATTAATACTAAGAATAGAAGTACGAAATACCTTTCGGTTGTTACCCGATACAAGAGGATTCACAAAATAATTTTGATATTCCATTCTTTCATTTTCAACTCCCTCCTGTGTGTTTGCCTCTACCTCCTCCCTATCCCCCAAATCGATTCGCTAGTCTACTTACTTCAGTGTCATTAATATTCTTAAGAAGTAGTAAGGAGAAGGAGATTCTGTTCCTACTTCAACTTCCCCAGAAGTAAATAGGTATTCACCGTAGTATCTATTTCCTGCTTCGATACTACCGATATAGACTTGGGAGAATTATTCTCTGATGTGGAAGAAATAGAATCTACAAGTGATCTGTGAAAAATCCTTCTACTCTCTAGAACCACCCGAATTGCTAGTGCTAATGATATTCGTTCCAATATGATAGAGTGAATTAATAGATAAAGGTGGAAGAGGGAGATATGGAATGGAAAGATGG
>NW_028239721.1:2500-25000 GCF_047967505.1 Dipteris shenzhenensis | reverse complement strand
AGCCGACCGCTCTACCGCTGAGCTACCGAGGAAAGTGGCAGATGATTCAATCCCATATACTTCCAGAGACTCTTGTTCCTTGAGCCGCCCCTTGATCTGCAAGACGTTAACCACTCGAAGACCCAAAGCTTTCTTCGAGACTTCATGAACCTCGCGTACACCCTAACTCTCATTATAGGAAGAAGCAGTAATGATAGCAATCCCTTTTGCCTTCTCGGATAGAGCCTACGAATCGGGGGGGGGGCTGGTGTGGAAGATCTCGGTCATGGTTGATCTTGGTCGTGATTGATCGCCCCCCCCCCAACCCCAAGATGCATATCGATCGATCACCAATCACTAGTTTCTATTTCTCCTTTTCCGGAAAACATAGTAGAATAGTCACAGGATACTTATAGAGGTATAAGGAATATCTTGGAAAGGAGAAGAAAAAAACTCTTAGGAGACAAGAGAAACGAAGGCAGTTAGCAGTAGAATAATACCAATCATCAATCCGAATGAATAAGAAGATACTCTCCCGCCCTCCCCATTCTTGCGCTTTCTCCACCTATGGAACTCAAAATACCGGTGCCATTAATAATTCCGTCAATTACCCATTGGTCGAAAAGAAGAGTTAACTCACCCAGGAATCGAATACCTCTCACTAGAAGGATATCGTAGTAATGATCGATGTAACCCCGGTTGTGTGACCAGTCCCCAATGAGACGGTTAAATGAACCCATAGATTGTTTGGCAAAAGGATCAATATCACCGCAAGGTTGTGTGTGAGAGGATATCGGTCCATAAATCACGTAGGAGATAGATATTCCGGCTAGTGATAGACCAACCGAACCTGCTGAATCTATTAGCAATTGTACCAAATTTTCGGGATTGTTGTTGTCCTCTGAAAAGCCTGCAAGGGGAGTTAACCACTCGGATAGCAAATCGGGACCAGTTTCTCCTCCAGCGAGATTGACTCCTATTGATCCAACCAACGAAGTTGGTATCGACAGTACTACTGAAGGCAATACCATCGAAACGTCTGATTCCTTAGGATATAGAGACTCAGAACGAATATTGGACTCTGCAGAAACTTTTCTATCGACTGAATCTTCCCCGTCATAACCTCCTGCTGAATCGACTCCTTCGTCTCGCGGGGGTGGAGGAACATCATACCCATCTCCACTCGTTGCTATCGTTTTGGTGTTACTCCGAATGACACTATTCATAGAGGAATGGGATGAATTGGTACCGCCACCGGCGCGTAGATTCCCCTCAAACGTGAGGAGATAGATGCGGAACATGTAGAAAGCAGTTGGAACTGCTGTGAATGAGGCTATACATCCGGGGGGAAAGGAACGTAGCCAACTCTTTGCAATAATTTCATCTTTGGACCGGAAACGAGCTAGAAGGTGGTATACCACAGAGAGAGAGAGTACCTGAAAGAAAAGTGATTCCAGTAATTGGCATATATTTTCGCGAACCACCCGTGGGAGACATATTTTGACTTCTATTGGGAGAGTATCCGACAACCCTTTCCATCGAATGAATTACTGAACCGGATCCGGGAAATAGCAAAGCTTTGGGATGGGCATGTGTAATGAGGTGAAACAACGAAGGTTTATAAGCACCGAGACCTAGAGCCAGCATCATGTAGCCCAATTGAGACATAGTAGAATAAGCTAAACCTTTCTTGATATCCTTCTGGGCAAGAGCTATCGTCGCTCCCAGTAGAGCCGTTATTCCGCCTATCCAGGAGATAACATTCATGCTTAGAGGTAAGGTTTCAAACAATTCAAGCATTCGAGCTACAAAAAAAATTCCCGCAGCTACCATAGTAGCGGCGTGTATAAGAGCCGAAATAGGTGTGGGTCCTTCCGTTGCATCGGGCAACCATACGTGGAGTGGGGATTGTGCAGATTTAGATACCGGACCCAAAAATGGTAGAGGAGCACATGTATTGGCAAGGGAGGAGCCGGCGCTGTTGTTATCAATCAACTCACTAAATCAATCACACGATTCGCGGATCTCGAAACTACCAGTTATCCAATACGTACCTAATATACCCAATAATAATCCGAAATCTCCTGTACGATTAGTTGCAAAAGCTTTTTGGCAGGCATTAGCAGCACTTGGTCGTGCGAACCAAAAACCTATCGGCGAGTAAGAGCACATCCCTACTAATTCCCGAAAAACATGAATCTGTATTGGATTGGGACTGAACACTAATCCTGACGTGGAGGCAGTGGAGAAACTTAAATAGACGGGAAACCTTACGTATCCCTAGTCGTGACGCATATGACTATCACTGTAAATCATAACCAAGACACCTATGGTGGTGACTGATATCGACGTAATGGAAGTAAGTGAATCAACTGAAAATCCTATCTTTGGAGAAATATCGTCGTTGGGAATCCATGACCATGAGTATTCAAAAGTGGAGCGACCAGTAACTTGTTGCCAGAATGTTGCGATAGAGACGGACATAGCTGCGGCTAATGAAAGAACACTGAGCATAGCACGTATACGACGAAGGCTCTTAGTGGCTTTTGGAAAAAGAAACGATGCCAATCCGATCAAACCAGAGGTTACGAATGGGCGTGAGGGGACAATCCAAGCACATTCATAAGATAATTCCATAAACATATTTAACCCGGGTTGGAACTCTTTCTGTCAATAGTTGTCAGATATATGGAGCGTCGAAGAATGGAATATATATGGACAGGTGAGATCACGCGTATCAAACCGAATAATCCATTTGTTTCTCGTTCTGGTGCGAGCCCGGCGTCGAGACTTGACAGGAATCAAATGTGTCGGAGATACTTATCTAGGTTCCATTTTTTGACCCCAAACCGATTGAGTTGTTTTGGGTTATTTTTCACACGACAAGACTATTACGGATAGACATGCAGCAATTGATACTGGAGGAAAACAACTCCGAGTAGAACCGGGGAGATTCTATGATGTTCGTCACTTCGCTCTGCTTGGGCACAACGCATCAGAGTCCAATACGGTAATGTCGATATATCGAGTTTCATTGGTTTGTCACGGATCCAAAATTGATCTCGGACATCCCCGGCTGAGTAACGCAACTGCTAGGGGGCGCGTCTTGCATCCCTGTTTCGAGAGGAAGAAAGTGATACGGAAGATCCATTCTAAGAAGAAGACGCGAAGGAAATCGGGATACAGACAGGATTTGGTTCGATCTGTAGTAGATCCCATTTGCTTAAATGGAAAGGAGTTGGTTGGTTAGCAAATTGTTATCATAAAGAAGTCAATGATTCTTGCTGGGATTCTTTTGCATAGAATGGAAACCCAGTTCCCCCAGTTGTTCCCCTTCTAATGATTCTACGCAATCACCCCCTCCCTCATTATATTGATTCTACTCGTACGTATCAACATACTCGTCGCATTCATTTCGATGATAAAACCGAATAGATAGATTTCATTATGGCAGTTCCAAAAAAACGTACTTCTAGGTCGCGGAGGAAGATTCGCAATCATATTTGGAAGACCCAAACTAATGAAGTAGCATCGAAAGCTTTTTCTCCAGCTAAATCCATTTTGACTGGACGGTCGAGAAGTTTTTACTATGTGACAAATGAAAAAATTTCTGAAACTGGTCAGTAGTACTCCCCGGTTGTAACAGGAATTGCCGTATCAATAGGACGTGGGGTCGGTCGGAATAGATAGTGAACTATTTGTTTGTTGGAACGGGGAAGACGAGATAAGTGATTGTCAGGGAACTTATTGATGAATTTGGATCCCTAGTAAGTAGTACGGGTACATGTTGATATTATTGCGTGACGGTACCGTGCGGTAAATAAAATCCAAATACTAACAGAGTTGTATCAATGAATGTTGGTAATAACCACGAGGGGGGGGGGGTTACGTGCATGAAGAAGGAGCCCAATCCCTCTCTTCCTTCCTATGATACAAGGGTCTCGATCACGATCATCGATTTATCTCTATCCCTACTACGAATGGGTATGGGTCGATAACACCCAAAGAGAATCGGGAGATAAATCTGCGTTCCCGGAACGGGAACGTCTTCTATTCCGTTTAAAATATGTTCCGACCTCGTTTATTCGGAATAGCAGGATTTGAACCTGCGACCTCCATCACCCCAAGATGGCACGCTACCGAGCTACGCCATATCCCGTTATTCCTATACAAGTATAGCGCCGTATACCTAATCAACTATAGACAGGGAAGGTCCCTTGTTGTGCGTGTGTACTCTCCCCCAGGAAGATTGACGATTCACCCGAAGATGTGATATCATTAATTACGATAAGTATAACGAGTAGCGAGCCGCTATGGTGAAATTGGTAGACACGCTGCTCTTAGGAAGCAGTGCTAGAGCATCTCGGTTCGAATCCGAGTAGCGGCATTTAATTTCAACCTGCAGGCGAGGGCTGTGTCTGATACAACCACTGGGAAAAGCAGTAGGAATAGGGAATTCTCCCCGTTTCGACGTTTAAGGGGTAAACCCGAAATCTCCTGGGAATAATGGGTGGGTGGTACATACTCTCCAAAATCTCACTAATTCACTGGATTCTCCTCATTACGATTCACACCGATATAGAGCACATATTCGCTCACATTTCTTTTCTTACGCTTCTTTCCGTCACTCTGTTTCACCGGATGGGGCTGGCTCGCAAGCTCAAGAGACTCATTAGTTTGAGCGTTGGAGGTATGACAATTGCTTTCATCTGTATAACGGGATTTACGACGATTCGTCGGATTCAACCCAAACATCTACCACCGAGCAATCTACATGAATCATCTATGTTTCTTTCACGGAGCTTCTCCCCAATGCATGTAATTATGAGAATTAGGAGTCGGAACGAATGGTCAGGTGCAGTCACGGCACCAGGTGCCATGTCGACCCATGGATTCGCAACTCTGGGTCTTCCTGAGGAAATGCAACAATCCACACCGCTAGTACCTGCTCTGCAACCTCATCGGTTAATGACGCATGTAAGTATGATGCCACTAAGCCATGTGACTTCGTTATGTGGATCTCCATCAGCAACATCTCCACCGATTGCCACCTATGACGCAGAACAATTTTCTATCCCCGGTCCAAATCAAGAATTTCCTACCTGGACCCCCTCTCCGGGAGTGGATATACACTGCTACGAGCAGGCAGGAAGTAATCCGAGAAACAGTTTTCATCGACTATCCTTGAATTCACGTAGGTGCCGATTGATCCACCAATTGGACCGATGGAGTTATCGAATCATCAGCTTAGGGTTTCCTCTACTGACTGTTGGTATTCTCTCTGGAGCAGTGTGGGCTAATGAAGCGTGGGGATCCTACTGGAGCCGGGACCCTAAGGAAACCTGGGCATTAGTGACTCGGCTGATATATGCTATTCATCTCCATACCAGAATAACTAGTGGTTGGCAGGGGGAAGGGCCTGCTATTGTAGCATCTACAGGATTCTTCATTGCTTGGATTTGTTTCTCAGGGGTTAATCCACCAGGAATCGGTTTACATAATCACGGGTGGCTTACTTAATAATTAGGTAGAAGACCGCTAATTCGATCGGGGGGAGAGATAACAAAAAATGTTACCTCGTCAGATGCTTGAAGTGTTACATGTAATCAATTCGTGATTTGAATCAGAGTCTGCATGAGGAATCGCGCTGTGGATTCCTCACCCAGACATTCATGCAATTACGTCGCCAGCGGCATGGATTCCCACTGCCTTCCCTTATAGGAATTAATACCAGAACCGCTTCCAAGAGTAATCCTCATTGAATAGATATGTTCGACTACCGATCCAAACGATACTGCGTTTTATTGCCCCTCTACTATCCCATAAAAGAGTACGGAACCAGGATAGATAGTATTTTGTGATTCCGTAGAGATGCAACCATGTCTGGATACAGACCGATACCGAGGATTGGTAAAGAGAGACAAATCGATATGAATATTTCCCGCGGTCCGGAATCAACTGAATATGGATCCGAATAGTTGGATATTCTGTATCCGTAGAATATTCGACGTAACATAGATAACAAATAAATGGGAGTTAATACTGTACCAATCGCTTCGACTACTACAACCGATAACTTAGATATAGATGAATAATGCTGATTAGTCACTATTCCTGGAAATACCATCAATTCCGATACAAACCCACTCATCCCGGGTAATGCAAGGGATGCCATTGAGAAGATACTAAACATAGTAAATATCCTGGGCATTGGGGTAGCCATCCCCCCTAATTGATCGAGATAAAGGGTACGTGTCCTATCGTAACAAGTCCCTGCAAGGTAAAATAGAGCGGCACCTATTAACCCATGGGAAATCATTTGTAACACAGCTCCATTAAGACCCGTATCTGTCACGGATCCAATTCCAATTGTTACAAAACCCATATGGGAAATTGATGAATACGCTATTCTCCTCTTAAGGTTACGCTGACCCGGCGGAATCAGGGATGCATAAACAATTTGGACTGATCCGAATAGCACCAACCACGAAGCAGGTATGGAATGAGCATGAGGTAATAATTCCATATTAATTCGAATCAATCCATACCCTCCCATTTTTAGTAATACCCCAGCCAGCAACATACATGTGCTGTAATGTGCTTCCCCATGAGTGTCTGGCAACCAAGTATGAAAAGGGAATATTGGCAGTTTCACGGCATACGCCACGAAGAATCCTAGATAAGAAAGCACTTCTAGTGATATAGGATGTGATCTGCTTGCCAAATCTCGGATATTGAAGGAGGGTTCCTGGGTCCCGTAGAAACCCATAGTTAGGGCTCCTATTAGGAGAAAGATAGAACCACCAGCTGTGTATAGAATAGACTTCGTGGCTGAGTATAGACGTCTCTTCCCACCCCACATACATAAAAGTAGGTAGATTGGGATTAATTCCAACTCCCACATAGGAGAGGAAAGCGAAATGTCTCGAGAAGCAAACAGTCCTATTTGGCCGCTATACATGGCCAACATCAAGAAATAGAATAGACGTGTATTCCGCGTAACTAGCCAAGCTGCTGAGGTTGCCGAAGTAGTGACAAATCCTGTCAGTAGAATGAGACCCATGGAGAGTCCATCAATACCTGAACTCCGATGGGAATTGATTGAATTTATCCAACTAGAATCCTCCACCAATTGAATGCATTGATCATCGATATGGAAGTGACAATGAAAGATATAAATGATTAGTAGAAATTCCGATATACAAATGCCTGGGGTATACCACCGAACGATCTTATTCCCATTGGAGGGAAGCATTGGAAATAGCGAACCCGCCAGAATCGGAAAAAGAACAATTGTGGTTAACCAGGGTACGTTACTCATCGTGGATGGAAAAATATTTTAGCGGGGGGGAGGGGGGGGGGAATCTTAATACCCCAACTCATACTCAATAGAATTGAGTATGAATCTTTGAGTATGAGTTGGAAAGAAAACGATTCGATTCTTGAATCTCTTTCTTGACCGATGAATCAATAAGCTAGACCCATACTACGAGTCGTCTCAGCTCCCGGATAGACGCGTACACTCGAGGAATCTGTTGGACAAGCGGATTCACGTCTCTTACAACCTACACAGTCTTCTGTTCTAGGAGCAGAAGCAATTTGATTGGCTTTACACCCATCCCGGGGGATCGTTTCCAATGCATCTGTCAGACAGGCTCTTACGCATTAGGTGCAACCAATACATGTGTCATAGATCTTTACTGAATGTGCCGTCGAATTTGTTCACTCCTATTGGATTGACGTGTCAAAGATATTCTCCTGTTGGGGTTGTTGAGGTGTACCTACCCTCCCCCCTGCCCCCTACCCCTTATTTTCCATTCAATCAAATCTAAGATTTGTATTGATTTGGTTTTTCCGCATCTACCTACATAGACACTCCGTGGGTGGAACTCTCCCATCATCCTCGTGAAATGAATGGGTTCTGCAATATGGGGAGGGACGGTACAAGACAATTTTAAGGAACGGGATAGGTAGGGATTCAGATAGGTATGACATAATTTTTCGGAATGAAATGCAATTGTTAGGGGGAAAACGACAGCATTACCAGCTGGATGTGATACACCTGCATTGAATAGCGATTCGCCCAAATAAATAGCGTCATCGACGAATCAATTACCATTTTAACAAATCAAATTGATCGATACGAGTCGATCTTCTATTACGCTGGATGACCGAAGCAATGGATAACCCAATAGCAGCTTCGGCAGCTGCAACGGCTATTACGGATATTGAAAAGATTTCCCCCTTCATTTGTTCATTGTCAAAGAAATTGGAGAATGCTACGAGATTTATATTAATGGCATTCAGAATCAGCTCAAGACACATCAGTGCCCTAATCATGTTTCGACTCGTGATTGATCCGGAAAAGCCAACGCGATAGGGATAAGCACCTAGAATCAGTCCATGTTCGAGCATGATGTATTAACCCCCCGGAAACTTAATTGGTTAACCTACGAGATGAGTTTACGAGAAGTTGTAATTAATTAGAAAGATGGGGAGTCATCTCCAGACGACGAAGCAGGTTCTTCGTCGGGTCTGGTTATTCCTTCACCACGAGCCATTGTAATCGCCCCTACTGAAGCCACTAGGAGGAGGATAGAAAGGAGTTCGAATGGAACCAGAAATTGTGTTAACAATTGGTATCCAATTCGCTGGATGTTGTTTTTTGAGACTCCCCCACAACATCCCTCGATGGGTCGATTGGATTTATATCAGACCATTTCGTATCTCGAATTGTAGTGGTTGATAAGATAGATAGACCCGTACAAGCTCCTAAGGCAATAGTATCTCCCATATTCCAGGAAATGGTTGAATTGGAATCTACTGGTTCGTCAATAACCGTTACGGCAGACACGATCGAAACATTTATAGCTCCTACATAGATAGGCGATTGTGCGGCAGCTACAGAATCGGCATTCGGTACGAGATATGGGAGAGATATACAGATAAACACCAGTCCCGATGAAGAGGCGGAATAAACTATATTAGCAGATAATACCACTCCTACACTTCCCAGTAGAATACCTAATTCGATTAGTATCAAGACAGATTCATAAATTGATTCAGGTAGATTCATTATGCCCAGTTATTTTGATTCTCCCATCTCACTATATTACTATTCAATAACGACGTGTATGTGTGTGACCTACTTATGTAGACACACCCCCCCTATTGGTAGAAATAATTGAAGGAGGGATATCTCTGCATAGCAGAGATATCTCGATATTGAATCATCTCCGACTTACTATTTTTTCTAACCAGGGAGTCGGTCTATCTTCCAAACTTCAGACGGAGATTCAATTGACACCACGAGTGACAGTTCGATTATTGGGATCTCCTTTCGTGACTCCCCCAGATGAATAACTCAGAGTTGGAACTACTTGAATTGCGGAATCCTGGGAGACAGAGAGGGGCAAACGTCCCGGAGCCATTTGATCATAATTTGATTCGTGACGATCATAAGTCGAGGGTTCATACTCCTCAGTCATTGACAAGCAATTTGTTAGGCGGTATTCGACACAATTCCCACAGAAGATACGAACTCCGAAATCAATGCTATAACTTCTTAATCGTTTTTTTCTGATGCTTCTTATCAATCTCCGGTCGACGACAGGCAGGTTAATCAGACATACTCGGACACGTACCTCACAAGCAATGCATTTGTCAAATTCAAAATGAATTCGTCCACGGAATCGTTCGGATGATATAAGTTTCTCGTAGGGGTATTGGATAGTCACAGGTAAACGATTCAGATGGTCTAGAGTAACCGCAAAACCTTGACCAGTATACATCGCAGCTCGTATTGCTCGTTGACTATAATCCTGGAATCCAGTTACCGTGGGAAACATGTGATAGATAATCCTGGGGGAGTTCCTTAGTTTCTAGAGATTGGATAGATTAAAATCGGGGTGACATTGATGTAAACTATGAGGGGAATATCTCATTTTAGAGATGGTAGTCGAAACGAAGCTGTCAGCAACGGATTTCCCGGAGCAACGGGCAGAAGAGATTTCCAGCCGAGATCTAGTAATTGGTCTATTCTGACTCTAGGTAATGTCCATCTCGTTGCGATAGAAATGAATAGGAATAGATAAGACTTGGCTGATGTGGTAATGACACCTGTTACTGCATCGAATACATCAAAGGATTCACTGCTGAGAGTCCGAAAGGGAAAAATTTGCCCTAATTCTTGAAGAAATGGAATGGTGAATCCCATCCACCCGGATAAAGGACTGTTACAAACGACGAGGAAACCAATGAATTTGGGTAAGAACCAACATAGAATGAACCAGATTTTATACCTGAATATTCGGTTTGATAACCCGCTACCAGTTCCTCCTCCGCCTCTGGTAGATCAAATGGCAACCTTTCACATTCTGCCGATGGGGATATGAAGAAAGCTATAAAGCCTATAGGTTGACGCCGCAGATTCCATCCCAGAAAACCATACTTAGATTGTGTTTCAACTATGTCAACCGTACTTAAGCTATCAGATAATTATAGTCGACGGTACAATTGCTATTACCACCTCTGATTCGAAACCGTACATGAAATTGGGATTTCATACGGCTCCCCATAAGTCACCCGAGAGGGGGATTGGTAGTTAATCACTTCCTTTGCGCGACACCCCCCTGAGGAGCGTCCCAATCTCAACCAATGGGATTCTGTTTGCTACAGGGAGTGATAGCTTCTGAATCCATCTCAACCTTTTCAGTTATTTTTTGATATAATTCGGAATCTTCCACCGTTTCTCGGTGGAATGGGATTTACCGATACTTCTTTTATATCTCCACATAGATGGATCCCTACCTATCTTTATTTCAGCCGAGAAGAGGATTAGCCTGAGGATTCCTATGATCCCAATCCTCTTGAGACTACTACGTAAAGGAGATACTCGCATATATCAATAATTTTTTCCGCCAGGGGCAGAAAAATCAAACCGTTGAAAGGATTACTTCGTTCCGGATAGTCATAATCTAAGTAGATAGGAATATACTCGGGATTGGGATTTTCAAGATGTACTACCTAGTCATCCCTACCGAGGCTAAGTCTTTATCCAATTAAAGAGAAAAGAGATTTTATTATGCAACTTTTTTCTCCACCCTTCTCACAAATCTCTTGTGTATATTAGTGTTCCTGACCATCCACTCCCGCTCAATCCCGGAAAAGAGGTTCAGTCCCTTCTTGTCCCCGCTTCAGGCCCTGTAAATCTATCCCGTACCTGGGGGCAAACAGTGTTTACTGCTCGGACATGCTTTCACTCCCGTACATGGGGGATGGGACTCGATTCACTCGCTGCAAGACGCTGTTCGATCTCACCCAGATGACTATCCAGTTGTTCTGTCAAATCAGTGAAAGATTCTTCATTCCGAATCTCTATATCGGAATAACCCTCTTCCCATCAATCTTATTCAGCGAGTCGCACGTGGGGATATGGATAGTACACATGGGGCTGGGGGTATTTCGTAACTAATTGATTGAGCAGCAGCTCTAAGACCACCTGGAGGGGAATATTTATTATTTGAACCATATCCTGCCATAAGTAGCCCTAGGGGAACGATACTTGAGATGGCGATCCAAGAGAAAGCACCTATACTCAGATCAGCTAGAATAATGTGCTGCCCGAAGGGTATCACCAAGTGGCTTATAAAGACTGGTATGACTACCACAGCTGGTCCAATATTGAATAGCCAAGTATCGCCCCTGGCTGGAACAATATCTTCCTTCAGTAGGAGCTTGACTCCATCGGCCAGGGATTGGATAATTCCCAAAGGACCTGCATATTCAGGTCCGATACGCTGTTGTACCCCCGCAGATACCTTTCACTCGAGCCGTACGATAACTAATACTCCTACTGTAATTCCTACGATAAGGGTGGGAATGGAAATCAGAATCCAAATCAATTCGGAAGAATCTCTCGAAACTCCCAATTTGTGAAATAAGTCAATCACGCGTTCCTCGAAATTTTTTGTACCAATTGCCGTTTCGGCGATCAACCTCCCCCATGATGATATCTATACTACCTAATATTGTCGTAATATCGGCTAGTTTCATTCCTTCTACCAATTGAGAGAGAATTTGCAGATTTATGAAGCCAGGCGGACGAATCTTCCGTCTCCGGGGAGAAACACTATCATCTCCAATCAGAAATATCCCTAATTCCCCTTTGGGAGCTTCCACCCTTACGTAATGCTCCTGCTCAGGTAATTTGAAAGTGGGAGAGGATTTCTTACCGACAAATTGATAGTCAAAATCATTCCATCCCATTTCCTTTCGTTGCTGACTAAGGCGTCGAGATTCCAAATTTTCATATGGACCTCCCGGAAGGAGTCTCGAGGCCTGTTGAATTATTCTTATGGATTCTCTCATCTCGCCGATTCGTACCAAATAACGGGCCAATGAATCTCCTCCTGTTTGCCATTGGATCCGCCAATCCGATTCGTCATAACATTCGTAGTGATCCACCTTGCGAAGATCCCATTGAATCCCCGAGGCTCGCAACATGGGTCCGGATAAGCCCCGATCTATAGCTTCTTCCCTACCAGTGACACCTATCCCCTCCACTCGTTTCAGAAATATAGGATTATTTGTGATAAGTCGTTCATATTCATCGACTTTTGAGAGGCAATAGTGGCAGGAATCCAAACATTTATCTAGCCACCCATATGGTGAATCTACCGCTACTCCCCCGACGCGGAAATAATTATGCGTCATTCACATACCCGTAGCAGACTCAAGTAAATCATAAATCATTTCCCTTTCTCGAAATGTGTAGAAAAAAGGGGTTTGTGCACCGACATCCGCCAGAAAAGGTCCGAGCCATGACGGGTGGGGAGCTATTCGACTTAGCTCGAGCATAATAACTCGTATGTAACTAGCTCTTCTCGGTATTTGAATATTTGCCAACTTCTCCGGCGCATTCACTGTTATTGCCTCGGTAAACATGGTGGCTAAATAATCCCATCTCGTCACGTGGGGAAGATACTGCAGAATCGTCCGGTTTTCAGCAATTTTTTCCATCCCTCTATGTAAATAGCCAAGTATTGGTTCACAACCAACGACATTTTCACCGTCTGGAGTAACAATAAGTCGAAGGACACCGTGCATCGACGGGTGGTGGGGACCCATACTCACTATAACTGGATCCACTTTCGTAGGAGGTATACCCATGAATTATGTTCCTGGTAATTTTTGCAGACCCTAGCTTCGGTAGAACTGGATTTCTATAAATTGGAATCGGCGTCTCTTCAATCTCCGAATACCCAAGTTGCTTATTATGTTATCGTATAAAGTCGGATCCTTTTTGGATGAATGAATTAAGAGACGCTTGCGTCTTCCCAATAATTTCCACAAACCCCTCTGAGAGGAGTAATCCTTGGAATGTGATTTCAAATGAGAAGTGAGTTTCGAGACTTGATCGGTCAAGTAGCATATTTGAGACTCAGCAGACCCTGTATCCCCTTTCTCACAAATCAACGTCGAATTGGTAGATATAGCCTTATCCGTAATAGTAGTAATAATAATTGTTTATCGAATTCATTGTATAGGATTTGCCTACTAATTCGGGTAGTATTGGTCCGAGCGAGGGAGATGAATACTCCTATAATCGGGGAAATCGTCACTCAATAGATTCGGTTATCGGTGGGAATTTGTTTCCCACCAACGAGTAGTTACAGCTCCGCATCTGATAAGTAAGGTAGGTATCTGCCCCTCCTTCTATCACACACTTGATTGAGATTACCAAGATGTTAGTAATATTAGTCGAGCAAATTGTCGAATCTACGTATTCTCCCCCCCGTCTCAAATAATGGGATACATGCGTATTCTGGGCGTGGCAAATCGACTTCCATTATTTGTGTCGAAGCGGAATCTGTTCATACAAGCTAATTCTTCTAAGCGATAACTGGGCCAAAGGAAACGTTTGATTTTCTGAGTCCCACTCAGGTCGCTAGACTCTTCACTCTTGTTCATCCATTCCACTCCAGAAGGGTAGCCCAAAGGGTCCCTTTCGGATTTCACGGAGCTCAAAATCAATAGGGATCTGAGAAATCGCGATTTGCGACGATGTCTCGGAAGCAGGAGATCTTCGATGTTATGGAGATAGGAGCGATTCCTATTCCTCTCCCCATTGATGAGTGACAAACGCAGCATGCACCCGCCAAATATATTTCTATTCAATCTTCTTTTGAATCTGTTTCGAAATTTCAGTGGGATACTAACCATTTTATACATGAGAATCTAATCATCGAATATTCGCGGTAAACGATGGGCTGAAATAACAAACAAATCATCTAGAATCTCGCGTTTCTCTTCGTTGAGAAAAAGATTCAACAAATCGCAATCTATACCCATATTGACACAGAAGGAAGTAAGATCCTGCTCATTTTCTAATACGTTGATGAGAGATATCAAATCCCTCAGTCTTTATAATTCTCTTTCTAATGCTTCGGATTCCCATTTCCATTGAAAAATATAATAGTGACTCCCCCTCTCTCTTAGAAGTATTTCATCCGAATCAATCTCTTCTTCCTGTAACCCGTAATCCGTGCCTAATCTCTGAAATCTTTCATTTGGGGTAGCGGGAACCCTCTCCCACAAAATAGAAGTCCCAGGTACAAATTTCGATCTTGTTTCGTATACATCCTTTGCTTCCGCGGGATCCGGAATTACCCACAACACCAAATCGGATTTCGGATTCAACTCACGTTCCGGATCAAGTATTCGTGGATGAGAAATTCCCTTCCCTGCAATAAGTTCTCTGATACGATTCCCTAAACGAGTTTCCCTTATCGCCGCATTCCACCCCGCCGGAAATTTTTGTATATCTACATCTCGTGAGGAATCAATAAAACTATGTAACAAATAACTGTATTTACGACGTTTATTGATATTTCTCACTCGATCTCTGAGGAAAGGGGTTTCAGTATATATGGAATAATCGTTTTGTCTATCACGAAATACATATTCATGCTCGGCGAGAAAACTTCCCCCGATGCTTCTGAATCCATATAAATTTTCGATGTCCGATCTCCATCTCTTCGGTGCAATTTTTTGCCATAACTCCAATGACAGGTTGTACTTGTCGGGACAGCCTAACAAACTCCCCAAATCATTTGCATTCAATTCCCAAAGTTGTTTGGAAAGTCCCCGCATCGTAGCAAAATTATTAATATGTTCATCGATACCATACCCACGTACAATCCCGCCAGTTCTGTCATCGGGACATCCCACGGAATCGCTCTTTCCCCCGTCATGTTTACCGCCATCAAAAAATTCTGGGGTTTCCCCTCCCCCTTTCGGATAACAACCATGATCACCGCGCGGATAATTCCAATCTTCCGAAGCATCATCCAGATTCTCATTATCCTTACATCCCTTCCGGTTATCGAGATACCCCGCATCCTTGCTATCTTCCGCAATTTCCATCAAAGAATCCAAATCCAGGTTGTTTTTCATGCTTACATGCCACAGAATGTCGTGAATGTGCGCCTGAGACGGTAATCCTATAGATTGATTATCGATAACTCGCGGTATTCCCTCCCTAATTCCGGAAATAGCTAGAATTGGGTGGTTTGCATCCCCATGAACCCCACCAACTTGATTCGTCACTTTCACCAGTTGCACCCGAAATCTAGCAAAATTGTCGAGATAATGAGCAAAAGCTCTATTGACTCTTCGAAATAATCCCGCTACTAGTAGAAGATACTTCTCAAACAATTCTGCGACCGATATGCGGGATCTCAAATAAATTCCCTGAATATTGACTAATTTCGTTTGGAATCTCAAAGAACTAGTCAGATTTGTATTAATTAGTCTGTCATCTATTCCCGGTTTACTAAAACGGAGTGATTTGGTGCTACGCCCACCCCCGCCAACCCCTTCGGTTAACAGATTTCTGAATGCATGCATGTCTGATTCGGGTTCGGATTTGGATCCACCAACGGTATCTTTTACTGGTTCATCATCGGTACCCGCAAAGTATCGGGATTTATTATCAATGGGAATTGATGTTTCATCTATTCCACCAGTACCTGGTTCACCGTGTGACGGCCCCTCTTTCCACCCGGTCCCTGTATCATTTGGAATATCTCCCCCAACAAAATCGGTTCCACTCCAATTCTCCCAAATCCCTTCAATTTTACGAAGGAAATTCAATTTCCCCAATGGAAACCTTGCGGATACACCCAATTTGGAGTAGAGACGACGCATTTGCCTAGTCCGCAATGCGAGACTACGTCTCAAAATTCTCATCAATTTCTTCCGGATAGGTTTCCAGAAGGAGGGATCTTTCTTAATAGTTCCAAAAGGTACATCTGTTTGGAATCCCCAAGCTGTTAAATAGCTAGATGGAGATTTTCCTCGCCTCAATCTATTTTTTCTCCCCGATTCCCGAGTCTTGAGATACCTGGGATTCATATCATTTTCCAAAATGGTTGGGCGCCTCCTCCCGCGAGTACGCCAAGGCTTCAACCGGAAAGGATACAAAATCTTTATCTGAAGACCCTCCTTCAACCAACGACCGGGTAAACGAGTGTGTGAGAATCCCTCGCCGTCGTAGGTGCATTTGATGTGGGATTCTTTGCGCCACTCACTCCAATCCTCATCCCATTCGGGAGCTTGAAAAAATAAAATACGACCGAAATTCTTGAGTGTTATCAATACAGGCAGTTTCACATATTTCCGAAGAGTCGATTGCATAACCAATAATAAACCCCGCCCCGTGTGGATGGAACTCACATCGAACCTAGCTGCTATAGCTGGGCGGTCGGATTTCGCTCGCTCCCCCTCTCTCGAGGATGAAAGAGATATTAGTTCCTGTTCGGGTTGGGTACTAGTTTCTCTCCTCGCGTCACCGGCCGATTCCTCAAAATCTACACCAGTTAATTCTCCGGCAGGAAATCGAAACGGAGTGGGTAGTTCCATTAATCTAAAGAAGAGAGGTGAATGTGCCTTATCTTGAAATACTTCCCAAACCAGTGTCTTACGTCTTCTGGAGCGCATAGAGCCTTTTATAGGTTTCCGACGAAAATCAGAGCTTTTTGCAAAACGTTTGACCAGTCTGCGTGTTTTCAGCCGCGTCTTCCCGACGCTGATTGCTAAATTTTTTAACTTTCTGTTACGAATATCAGTTGACCCACCCGCGACATCGAACCTATTATCATATATTAAGTGAGTATTGCGGGCCAATTCCTCCGACAGTTCCTCAATCTCGAGGATCGAACGTATTTTTTGTTTTGAAGAGTCAAGTCTTTCCCCACCAATTAGAGGTACGTCTAGCAAGCGGATCCAATCGAAGGCACCACAATCATCTCTGAGATAGGTGAAGAATAAAGCTAACTCTGTCGGAGATGAAGAAAATTTGAAGACTTGATCCCAAGTTACGGGGGTGGAATCACCCTTCGAAACTGAATAGTTTGTTTCTCCCACAACATCTTCAATCACGGCATCATCCGGTGTTTCGAACATGAAAATAAATATTTGCAAAGCATTTTTAGGTAATGCTTCCCGGGGAAGAGGAATCTCATTGCTTCTCAACTCTTTATACCTGATAGACACCCAATCCCGAATCTTATTACCGGAATTCAATTCATTGGCATACTCGTTGTTGTCAACCGCTTGCGATGCCAATGAATCAGACAGTATCCAGAATGAATCCGAGTTTGGAATCCTAGCACGACATGAATTATTCAAAAATGGATCATAAATCTTAGGTAATTCACCTCCGTTATCAGCCAATCCGGTCCTTCTTTCCATCGCTTTCCAGAAGATAGGCTCGGTGTCTAGGAATCGAATTCGGTCCTTTAACTCATTATTCAAATCCTTGTTTTTCCTGAATTGGTTCAAAATCCAGTCTTCATGCAGATGATGAGCTGGAAGTGGCATATCCGAATCCTCTAACGAGGTTCCTAACTGGTCTCCAAAGATCGACAAACTGGGTAACGCCGTGAGAGCCAACCGCTGTTTTCCACTAGTCAAACATTTGCTGAAAAAGTGATTTGATACTTGCTTCTTCACTAAGCTATCGCCGCCGAATCGGCTATTCTCTATATATCGTAAAGGACGATTTGGTTTGTATGGGTCGAACAAGGACGTGGGCCACGACTTGAAAATCCATAGCATCGAATCTGACAACTCCCGGAGATTGTTATCGAGCAAGACAAGTTCGTCTTCAAAATTCTTGGTGAAGAGAGGTACTGGAGCCTTACCCAAATAAACCAGTACATTAATGAGAACAACAATACTAAAAGTTTTGTAAATGACGCGTTTCATCAGCAGGTAGAGTATGGGTGAATCATATTCTACGCGAACCAGAAGTAATCTGGACAAGTAGCTGAATGACATATGACCGAGTGACCAACCCACGAAACTACTAATCAGAAATGTTATGTTGTTGCTATATCGAAAAATAAATAGGTGAATTGGTCTCGCCAATACGGGACTTGGTAAAAGAATTGGATTTAAAATCTGGAAAATGAAACTATCCAAGAATATATTACCGATTCGAAAGTCACTGAGTGAATTGGTCGGACGTAGAGTTCGATAATCCGGTAAATCCTTGGTTCGGAACCAGTAAAATAACATGTATGGTACTATTGGGACAGTTACAACATGTGGTTTCACTATCAATGCATATAGAGGTGAACAGAATATTGACAGAAATATTAGTAGCTATCCCATCATCAAACCACTCAAAGCGACGGTACCACTAAGATTCCCTCCCAAAAGAAAAGCTCTTATGGATAGTATTTGGGAGGGTCCAACGGGTAATGTTGTTAGTAATCCATAATATAGTCCGAATATTATAGGTGGACCTGCCACCTTCACCCGAGTAAGCAGCGAAACCTGCAGTAGATACAACGACATTTGAACGCTTTCTACGTTCATAATTATTTCCTTCCCATATTTTTCAGTTTTTTTTTTTTCCCGTAGAGTGCCGGCAACCTCTCCGTACCACTCCCGTAGCTAGCACAGCAACTCCTTCGGAAAGGAGTCGATGGATTTCTTAATCATGAGGAGACAGAATCCCATGATTAAGAATTTGGAGACGTCTCTATGCATTTCCCTCAATGGTCACTTCCCGTCACCCAATAATTCTATAATTTAGTGATTTGTTACCATCTGCTTCGACAGGTTACTCCAACCCAGACGCCCCGGATTATTATTACGCCGTAGGGGACGAGTAACAAGTTCAAGCACATCCCTCGCATTAGTGGATCCATGGATTTGGGCAAAGGTGAACTCGACAGACCATTTTGTATCAATACCTCTTGCTTCTAAAGGATTGGCATGAGCCATTCCAGTAATTGCTGAATCAGGTTTTAATTCATGCATACGCTGTATCTGGTTATAATTATCCGGTTTTTCCACGATCCGTGGCATGAGTGTACCCATCTCTTTGCAAGTATCTCGTGAGAAAGATGGCTCGGCAGCTTGATATCGTTTATCCATGTAGGGAATACCTGTTTCGTAGACAACCATTCCGCAGCGAATTGGGAATCTTGCTATAGAAATTTCTGATAGATTATCTCCCGTAAAAGATATAGATTTACCAGCTGCTATCTCAAGATAGTCTCTCAGACTCTTCCATATCTCATCCTCCCTCTCCTTCAAACCCTGAGGTTCCATATTAAAGGCGGAACAAATCTTTTCTATCCAAGCACGCGTCCCATCAGGACCAATAGGAAAAGGTGCTCCAATTAACTGGCATTTACGACGCCGCATCAGAGTCGTCGCTGTACGGCTCAGAGAGGGATTCACGCCGCAAACATACACTCCCTTGCCTAATGATGGAAGTTCAGTATATCTCTGGGAGGGTAACCACCCCGATACCTGAATGGATTGACGTTTCGATTCCGGATTCGGTTGAGAAGCTACAGTTGAAGTTAGAGATCCAAAAAGAACTGAAGCATGATTCTTTAATTTCCGTCCCTCCGGATTAGCCCCCCCCGCTTCCGTCGTCGCAGTGTCAACACCCCCAACTAAATCCTGTTTCTGTTCGTGTCTAGATATGTCAAATTCCGGACACCGATGCGTCGTGGCAGCTGATACAGTATCCTCTCCCTGAGTAAAAGCATAATCCGATCCATTGGCCCGCGCAACTACAATTGGTACTCCAAGTTCGTTTTCTAGCTTGGGTGCTATGCCTTCTAGGTCCGTCTTTGTTATTTCCGTGGTACATGTGCCAATCCAAATAATGACACTAGGGTTTCTATCTCGTTTTATTTGGATACAAATTCTCTCCAATTCCCCTTGATCATTTAATTGGGCCGAGACGTCCCCCTCTTCCGACTCTGCCATTGCATAACGAGGTTCCGCAAGGATCGTAACTCCAAGAGCGTTCTGTAAGAAATAACCACAAGTCTTTGTACCTACCACTGGGGAAAAGCTGTCTTCGATCTTTTGATATAACCAAGCCACACAACTAATGGGGCAAGAAGTGTGATAATTTCCGGTTTCACATTCAAAAGTGAGAGTTTCGGGAGTCTTCGTGAAAGGGTTTCCTCAGAAAGGGTACACATACAAGAAATTTGCAGTTTCGGTTTCGAATCATCGTAAAATCAAGCAGAATATCCTGTTGAGTTTGCTGGGCATTCCTCTGCCCCCCACCATCGGGATTCAGATAGAAATCGGAGAGCAGACTGAATAATTCTCTATCTGGAATTTCCCTTGGCACAACCCCTTCTGGTCGAGACAATATCTGATCCGCCACATTGGGATGGAAATCACAAACATAATTGAGATCTGATTGACATTCAGCCGTTTCAAACAATGTTTTCCCCTTCACCCTCGAGACCCGAATGTCCTCAATGAGAGGCAACACTTCCAGCACAGGCATCGGGCAGGCTTCTACATGTTTATCAATGAGATCTCTCCTAGATGTCCGATTCCCCACCAAACCTGCTAATCGCAATGGGTGGGTATGTGCCTTCTCCCTAACCGACGCAGCAATACGATTTGCTGCAAAAGGGGCATCGAATCCATTATCCGTGATAATAATGCAATAATCCGCATGATTCGATGGAGCGGCAAAACCTCCACGGACTACGTCCCCTAAAACGTCGAATAGAGTAGTATCATATTCATAAGAAGCATTCGATTCTTTCGATGATTTAACCGTTTCTCCCACTACGTATCCCCCACAACCAGCTCCCGCAGGTGGTCCCCCTGCTTCAACACGATCCACTCCGCCATAACCCTTATAAATGACATCCTCAGGCCACACATCTTCATAGTGGTAATCCTTCGATTGCAAAGTGTCTATAATGGTAGGTATCAAGAATCCCGTGGGGGTGAAAGTACTATCATGTTTCGGATCACATCCAATTTGCAATACCCGTTTTCCGCGTCTCGCCAAAGCTATTGATATATTACAACTTGTTGTTGACTTACCAATTCCACCCTTTCCATAAACTGCTACTTTCGTTTCGCAAAGCTCCGATTCATTTTCTTCATCCCGACTATCCCCCACTTCCCCCCCCCTCCCCCTCACGTTCTCTTTCCCCTTTTTTCTTCATTTTTCACCCCTTATCCATACTTTCCCCCCGTAGACTCATTCATTCCATTTATGGATTCAAGTTTATGGATCCTCCACCCGCCTGCAATTATTGATATCGATACGGATCGTGGGGTTCCATGGGCGGGAGAGTATCTTCTTATTCATTCGGATTGATGATTGGTATTATTCTACTGCTAACTGCCTTCGTTTCTCTTGTCTCCTAAGAGTTTTTTTCTTCTCCTTTCCAAGATATTCCTTATACCTCTATAAGTATCCTGTGACTATTCTACTATGTTTTCCGGAAAAGGAGAAATAGAAACTAGTGATTGGTGATCGATCGATATGCATCTTGGGGTTGGGGGGGGGGCGATCAATCACGACCAAGATCAACCATGACCGAGATCTTCCACACCAGCCCCCCCCCCGATTCGTAGGCTCTATCCGAGAAGGCAAAAGGGATTGCTATCATTACTGCTTCTTCCTATAATGAGAGTTAGGGTGTACGCGAGGTTCATGAAGTCTCGAAGAAAGCTTTGGGTCTTCGAGTGGTTAACGTCTTGCAGATCAAGGGGCGGCTCAAGGAACAAGAGTCTCTGGAAGTATATGGGATTGAATCATCTGCCACTTTCCTCGGTAGCTCAGCGGTAGAGCGGTCGGCTGTTAACCGATTGGTCGTAGGTTCAAATCCCACCCGGGGAGATTCATCCATTTCCAGTAGGATAGAAGATAGTCTAGATGATGTACCTCCCTTCAATAGGGATAATACTTCACTTACGTCAGGGGAGGGGGAGGTACCTCCTCATAATATATATCGTAGAAACCGATAGTATCTTTGAAGATTTACATTATCCACATTCGAGATTCTCAGTAATGAGGTAGTTCTCCCACACCCGTATGCCGAATCGGGACTATAACCATATAGTCGATCAACCGATAGAGGATTCAATATCATGCCTATTTTAAGCTCTAATAATGGATAGAAGACTCCATACCCTCCCTTCTCTTGGCCAATCTAATGCTTCTAA
>NW_028239720.1:52500-92585 GCF_047967505.1 Dipteris shenzhenensis | reverse complement strand
TCCGGTAGGAATCTGTCCCATACTTATCAAATGATTGCAATAATTACCGCCCCTTCATCCAATTGCGATCGATTCTTCGGGAGAGAATCGATCGAATAACCTACTCACCCGAGTACGGTACCAGAATTTGACTCTGCTGAGGCGGAGTAGCATATACAGCTGGGGGGTTGTCGCACCCGGAGCAGTAGAACAGACTCCGGAAGAGGGGGTTGACCCGTTTCCGGACCTATGAACCCCCGGGATCCGGCACATCTTTTCACCTGCGAGTAGGAAGAATTTCCCAATGCTTATTCATTCTCAGAGGGATGATCCCAATCCCGAATAGGCTCCATGAAAGAATATTCCCAGTAGACCTATCACGAGTATACCAGCTACGGTACCTATAAGCCACAGAGGAATCCTTCCAGTGGTATTGGCCATTTGTCCCACCCCCCTCCCTTTTTGATTTCATTATTTAGTCACGACTCGAGACACGAACAGTCACAAATAAATCAGGTCTTAGTTTTTCCCAATTGGGGTTATCAAATCTCTTCAGTTTCTAATTGAAGAAGTAGTTGGAAAATGAGACGGCAAGTACGAAGATCAATAAGAGTCCCCGATAAAGGCTTGTACGATTCAATTCCACACTCTGTTTATTCGGGTTCGGTTGCGTCGTGGATTTATAGCTTATATAGGGATTATCGCTGAATGAATTGCATTGCCGATATAGAGCCTGGAAAAAAAACTGTAGGTACAGCTAGTCCGTGGACGGCTAGCCACCTAACGGTGAAAATCGGATAAGTTCTATCTGGAGTCGTTGGTACCTCCTGAGATCTAGTAAATGCATCAGCTTGTTCCAGCGAATCGAAGCGGCCAGTTACTAAAGGAACTTCTTGTCGGCTCTCCGTAAAATATTCATTTGGGCGGGGACTTCCAGAAACGTCGTAAGCCAAACCTGTACTGACGAATAACCAACCTGCAATAGACGGAGAAGGTATAGTAATGCTATGGATGACCCAGTATCGAATACTAGTAATAATGTCAGCAGAAGGACGTTCTCCCGTATTCCCAGACATGTTCAGCTCCGTATATCCCTGCGGGATTAAGGAGGATTGCTTGCCGAGAGGTGTGAGTACCAGTAGATGGAGAATCTACCGGTATACCTGAGCGATCCCCGTTAAGTTGTCATTATTATACCGAGGGTATACCCGAAACATACTGGATTAGTATAGCTAGCCCCCCCTCGAAGCAGCAATATTCCTCTTATTTCGCCGGATAAATAAACGAGTTGTAAATAAACCGAGCGGAGAAACCGTAATTCCCCCCCTCCCCCCCGAGTATACAAATCTATCAGTATTTTCTCCGCGTTTTAGGAGAACCTATGGAAAGAATATGATTCTTTTTTTTTCCCCGATTGTTCAATTGGAGGTTCCGATGCTTCCGGTGAGTCTCAACGCGCGTGGTTAACCCACCACGTCTAAGTTTCTTTCGAATGACTTCCGTATCAAATCCTGCCATTAGAACTATAGGATTCTCCATCGAGAACTCGGGGGAACCTGGTCATGTAGGGGTATCTGATACATATAATTGAGATATTAATATCCAATCTTGTCTTGTTCCTCTTTCTGGGAAGATTCGATTCCTCCCACTCATTCAGAGGTTGGAGATATTTCGATGAACTGTCGATCCCATTCCCAGCTTCTGAAACGCGATCTTCTCGTCGGATAAACTGCTCTCATATGTCTACCAAGCTTCGAATCCCCTTTCGATAGTTCCGAGTAACCAATTATTTTTCTACTAACCTATCTGCTAAATCAATTTGGTACTTAAATCTATGCTTACTCCACCGAGTCACTTCGCTTTTCTATCGTCCGCACCAATCTCAACTTCAGTATTATTTGTTGGATTGAATAAGATCCGGCTTATATGATACAAGAGTATCAGCTTAGAAGGAACGAGGAGTGCCCATTAGCACTTACTGATCCGCCGCACTTACCAATCATCTATTACCAATTAATACCTGAATCTTTTTCGGTAAGTATTTGTACTAAATGTATGTGAACCCAAATGGTTGAAGCACTGCTATCCGGAATTGTGTTGGGTTTGATCCCAATAACTCTAGCTGGATTATTTGTAACTGCATATTTGCAATATCGACGTGGCGACCAACTAGATATTCGGTAGAAGACGGAGACTCATTTGCCATATCCTTCTCCCATTCCTAAGATCTCTCTGGTAATCCAGAGGGATCGGGAAATGCAAATTCTTAGTATGTGTGGGTATTGGTCGAACCAGCTGATACCGACTTGAGTCGGAGAAACACGCCCTGTAGGATTTGAACCTACGACATCAGGTTTTGGAGACCTGCGTTCTACCGAACTGAACTAAGGGCGCTCCATTCCCCACGTAAGCCAGTTTCCATTCTAATCAGAATCTGCGGACATCCGGACACGGGAATAGAATCAGACTCTTAATCGGAGTGGTTCTTTCACCGACCAGGAGAGAGGAAGATAAATGGAATGTCTCTTGTGGGGGAATCAGTTGAATAACACAAACAATCTACCCAGATGGATTTCTCTTGTCACCAATTTCTCACCAATATCATTTTGGGATGTACGGGGAACAATAGGGATGACAGGATTTGAACCTGCGACATTTTGTACCCAAAACAAATGCGCTACCAAACTGCGCTACATCCCTATTGGTCTCGATCTCCGACTGGCATTCTCGGTATTGAGACGCGTGATCCAAGTAATTATAACTGATAGCCACAGAACTTGACTACCCACTTAAGAAGTAACCATGTCCCGAGAGGATGTCGCCTCCGAACTCATTCCCAGACCGGAAGAATCCGATTCCCTTACTGGGGTTGGTCGTGGTAAAAATACTGGAAGAGACACATCATCTTCCTAGTCGATTGAAAAACGAAGGAGAATTCACAATGCAAGATGTAAAAATTTATCTTTCCACGGCCCCCGTGTTGGCTACGATATGGTTTGGCTGCTAGCCGGTTTACTAATAGAAATAAATCGATTCTTTCCAGATGCCTTGATATTTCCATTTCTCTAGTCGGGGGGAGGCGGGGGTTGAGCAAAACAAAAGTAAGGTGGGAGAAATAGATCGATTTCCGTGAGGGGAGCAGTGAGCGATCCATTCATTACTGGAAATCGATAAATCGGGAATTCTATTAATGATTTATTACTGAGACGGTATCTTCCCATCCACTCCTCCCCCATTTCCTTCACTTATTTCAATGAATCCTATGGCTAAAAGTAGAGATGCGAGAGTAACTATTGCTTTGGAATGCACAAGTTGCACCCGAAAAGGGACTGACGACAAATCTCTAGGTATTTTTCGATATACTACGCGTAAGAATCGTCGCAATACACCTACTTGATTGGAATCGAGGAGATACTGTCCCTGCTGCTACAAACATACCATTCACAAAGAGTCGAAGAAATAAGTGATCTGTTTCTAATCAACTGGAAAATAATCAATAGTTTTCGGAAATGTCATGAAAGGTATCACGAATAAATCTAAGCAGTCTTCGCGTAGACGTTCTCCATCCATCCGATCCGACGAGATTATTGACTACAGAAATATAAGTTTACTCCGTCGATTTGTAAGTGAACAGGGAAGGATTTCACCCAGATGAATGAGTAGGTTGACCCCGAAACAACAGCACTCAATAGCTGTCGCAATCAAAAGAGCTCGTATTTTAGCTTTGCCACCGTTCTCGAATAACGAGAATTAGACCTTGCATTGCTAGCGACTAGACAATTAAGTTCTAGTTTGAAAGATTTGGCATTCAACCGACTACTCGATCCTATTAACCCTAAATGGAGAAATGAATAGGAGTCGGAACCAATACTCCGGGTGGAATATTTGTAGTTTACTACCGTCCGTTCCGCCTCTCCGGGAGACAATATCCGGAGAGGTTTCTTATTTTCAACCAGTAGATTCGTATACTGGTAGTTGTGCAATCTCGGAAAAACAGTGAGTATCTAGGATAGCTATCTATGCAGGTATTTTGCGATTCAGATAAACTCGATTTTCATATAAATTGTGAATCATCCTATTATGAGAAATTCCATTCCCTCGTGCTGCTGCATTGATCCGGGCAATCCGTAAGCGACAAATTTCTCTCTTTCGATTACTCCTATCTCGATAAGCAGAAGCCAATGCTTTCATTTCCTGTTGATTCGCCGTTCTAAATAGCTTTGAATGAGCTCCCCTAAATCCAGATGTAATTTCAGGAATACTTTTGCGACGTTTCCGAGCCACAGATCCGCGTTTTACCCTAGTCGTTGAGTGTTTACCCTCACAAAATATCAAAATTATTCTTTGGGGACTCTGTCTGTCACACTGGTGATACAACCCCCCCCCCCCCCCTTCAGTCCCGAATGAATCCCACCTCTCTCATATCATCGGAACCGTCTGGATGCATCCTTCTAGCAAGAAGACGGAATTGCTAAGTGTAGATCTGGTGGCATGCACGGTCGCGGTGGCACACCAAAACTCTCAATTCCCGCACTCCTGATATCCGAATTATTCGGATTAGTAGGATCAGAAATAGTTGAAATAGAATCTGAATCTGGTCACTTAATTCTTTTGAAAGAACAATTCCCGCAAGAGACTTTCCTATCTGACGTAGAAAATAATGATTCCAATGGCTTTTGCTACCTTAACCTTCCCGTCCACAAATCCCCGAGATCAGATGCCTCTTGATAAAGAAGTTGCACCAGAGGGAGTTATGGATTCCAAAGTTTCCGTAGTATCTTCCTCGACAGTTGGGTCCTTCCTATACACCGGAGCCTATGATTTCCCGATGACGGGGGAAATGGAATTACTGTTGGTAAGTCGTATAGTTTCCAATCCCCGGCTCCACTCAAGACTTGAGAGATCAGGTAAAGAGTTTCATCCTAGAAAGACTTATTTGTATAGTAACGGTATTTCACTTCGGTAGTTGGCTGGATGGTTGACCCAAAGCAAAGCTACCGCCATTGCAGGGATTCCAGCAGAGATATGGGAATCGATATCCTCATCCCCACGTCGCTTAGTGATTTTTTTAGTATCACTGATAAGTTGCTTCTCATCTCACACTAAGATGATTGGATTTGCACCAATCAGAACTATGAATTTTCGTCTCTCAGTAAAGGATATAGATGACGGATCTTTGCCTAATTACAGTGAAGGGATCTTGCTGCGACACCGACCCCCCAATATCATTTGGTTTACGATTCAAACGTGTCGCACATACACCCTGGTACATACCCCTCTGCGTTGGGGGCACCCCCGAAGGGCAGGGGATTTTGTTCCAATCTCCATTGGTTGTCTTGCGTTCCTAATAAGTTGTTGATTGGTTGGCATATCCAAAAGATGCAGGGTTTTGGGGTTCGGACTATTCCTAACCATGGAGGACACCTCAATCATTGAGTTGGTAGAATCCTTATCTCCCGGGCAACCTCATATAGAAAATATGGGAGATGGAATAAGTGGTGGAGATAGCGGTGATTCACACAAGTCATAAACCTGGGAGAGGGAGGAATTGGGTGTTGCTCCTCCCCCCCCCCCCCCGCAAATCAATATTCGTGAATGACATTTGGTAAATACCCACACCCAAATAGTATCGATTCCTAAAGTACCGGAATGTAGGGATCTCCCCTGTTCATATCGGGAGACTCCTCGTGAGTCCCGGACATTCCCCACCAAGCAGTAGAAGTTACTAAATTAATCTTGAATCTGGAGAGTTTTCTGATGCTACGGGATCTACAATACCATGATTTTCGGCTTCTTTCGCTGACGTAAAAACGTCTCTTTCCATGTCTTCGGAGATCATCCATAAAGGTTTGCCGGTTCTTTATACATGAACCCTAGTAATACAATCACAAGGTTTCGATACTTCTTCTGCTTCCATAATACATTCACCCGCCTGTCCATCATAATGGGAACTCGCAGGTTGATGAATCATAACCCTGATTCAGTATCGTTGCAATTCAATCCGAAGACAACCGTACGGGCAGCTCCTTCTGCATACGGCTCCGTGTCTGACTACCAAATATTTTGCAAGTGGAAGAATCCCAATTCCAGAAATCGGGTGGGGTTCTTATCTCTTATCCAGAGCCAGCTTCTTAGAAATTACATATACCACCCTTTCTTACCAGAAGTACTATGGTGGTTCCGTTGCTTCATCCCTTCCAGCAATCCCAAGGTTTTATATGGATATTCTCTACGGGAGATAGAATCAAGATCCTTCGATTCGGGATAAATTGTAGGGATTCATCCCTCACCCCAGGATTTCTGCGACGCTAGAGTAGATGCACTTACTGGTGGTGAATCCCTACCGAAGAATTTCCTGACTCACTTCACTATCTCGGTGCTTCACTACTTCGGTCCTTGCACACATACCTAGAATTCCACCAAGTTTTAAGTGCCATGCTATTATTACCGCAATCGGGCGGAGGCATAGTTTCGACCCATACAAATCATTGGCGCCAAGCGTGAGGCAGTGCTATACGTTTGGTTATCTCTCCTCCGGTTGAAATGGAAGATCCCATTGAAGCGGCTAATCCCATGCAAATGGTATGTGCATCCGGTACAACAAATTGCGTAGCATCATAAACAGATATTCCTGATAATACTGCCCCACCGGGAAAGTTTGTATACAAATACGTATCCTTGGTTTCGTCCTCCCCATTCAAGTACATCATGATACCAATCGGTTGATTTGCAATCTCGTCATCCACTTGCTGACCCAAAAAAAGAAGCCTCTCTCGATAGAGACGGTTGATCAGGATAGGTCTCCGCGCCCCCCTCCTCCGGAACCGTACGAGCATCGTTAGAAGCATACGGCTCCAGTGGTTCCGGTATACCAGCATGGGTCCGGTACGAGAAGGAGCAAAACAGGTTCTACATCCCTTAGGAAGAGATACTTCATGTATCACCGTTAATGAAAACCTCTTTCACCCTCCCAATCTAATCCATTTTCCAGTATTCCATTTATGGTTCAGGTTCGTCTCTTCGGTCTCCCAAACATCTTGAACCATATCTCAATTGGTGGGGGGGGGGGGTACACCCCCCCCTCCCACCAATGTTTTCTTGTTCATAATTGAGTCCCTCTCAAAAGAATCTTTAGGCTCATTTTCTACTTCGGGGAGATATAAATCCGATCATTATTTGTACATGTAGAACAAATAGTTTCATTTCCTCTTTCCCCACTCCATCTTTCAGATCCCGCACCCCACCCCGACTCACTGACTAATTCAAGTCCCATTCAATCTTGTGGTTATCCTTGTCATCATCGACTCGCGGGATTTAGCGACCGAAGCCTGGCGAATCTGTTAGTTCCAACTAGCCATGGATTCCGACGATTGATGGATCTTTTATCGAATCTTTCGTTCCAGTCTCACGCGTTCGACTACCAAAGAATCAGTCTGAGTGAGATAGAGACACATCGCTCGGATGAGAAATGATGGGGAGTAGCTCCATACAACTCGATATGTCTAACGAGTCGCACTATACGTCAATCCGAACCGCATCCTCTTCCCCAGGTAGACGAAAGGGCACCTTCGGAACACCAATTGGCATACGGAAACCGGTAGTAAGTTGTAGTTGTCTCTTAAACGAAAGCGTAACACCCGATGGAAGTGGAGGCTTGTGTTGTATTATAACATGTCTAGTCGGAATGAATTTGCATCTCTTGAGGCGTCTACTCGTGGAATCCGTGGTACATAGCCGAGGGATCCGAGATCTGATTGGTGGTGGAATATTTCCCGCGAGATAGATGGGACCAATCTCTACGTTGTTGCGTAAAAGATGTAAATGCTAAAATATCTATGTCTTTCCCTCCGCTAGGAGGGGGGGATTCTCGGCTCCCCACACCGATACGTCCGCCTATACACCAATGTATTTACACGTATCATTCCAAGTGGGATCTCCATTCAGGATTGAAGAGAGTCTCTTCCACTTCTTTATAGCGCAGGCTTCCGACGCGAGAAAGTCACGTAGTGTCCATTCATTTTCAACAAAGGGGTTTCCAACGGGTTTGCCTCGGTATCGCGTTCATACTGTTGTACTAAATGATCCCGGTCGCTTAATTTCTGTACATCTAATGCATACGGCTCCGGTCTCTGGTTGGGCTGGTTCAATGGCTCTGTATGAATTAGCGGTTTTCGACCCATCTGATCCTGTTCTTGATCCGATGCGGAGACAGGGTATGTTCGTCATCCCATTCATGACCCGTATCGGAATAACGAAGTCATGGGGGGGTTGGAGCATTACCGGAGATACCGTAACTGACGCAGGTATCTGGAGTTATGAAGGTGTAGCTGCAGCTCATATTATCCCATCCGGTTTATTATTTCTAGCTGCTATCCGGCATCGGGTCCATTGGGACCTGGATTTGTTTCGCGACGAACGCACGGGAAAACCATCCCTCGATCTACCCAAAATTTTTGGAATTCATTCATTCTTATCAGGAGTACTTCGCTTTGCTTTTGGAGCATTTCACGTAACTGGTTTATTTGGGCCCGGTATCTGGGTATCGGACCCCTATGGATTAACCGGTAAAGTACAACCTGTGGATCCGGCTCGGGGAGCTGAGGGTTTCGATCCCTTCACTCCGGGAGGAATAGCTTCTCACCATATCGCAGCAGGTATTTTAGGTATACTAGCCGGTCCATTTCATCCTAGTGTTCGTCCCCCCCAACGGTTATACAAGGCCCTACGCATGGGGAATGTTGAAACCGTTTCGTCCAGCAGTATCGCTGCCGTTTCCTTCGCCGCCTTCGTAGTTTCTGGGACTATGTGGTACGGCTCCGCCGCCACTCCAATCGAGTTATTTGGTCCCACCCGTTACCAATGGGATCAGGGATATTTTCAGCAAGAGATAGATCGGCGGATCCGTGCTAGCAAAGCTGAAAATTCTGGTTTATCGGAAGCGTGGTCCAAAATTCCCGAGAAATCAGCTTTTCATGATTATATTGGTAATAACCCAGCCAAGGGTGGATTGTTCAGAGCAGGTGCTATGGACAACGGTGACGGAATAGCTGTCGGTTGGTTAGGGCACGCCGTCTTCAAGGATAAGGAAGGTCATGAGTTACTTGTGCGCCGTATGCCCACCTTCTTCGAGACATTCCCGGTGGTCCTGGTCGACGGGGAAGGCATCGTAAGGGCGGATGTTCCATTCAGACGGGCGGAATCAAAATACAGTGTTGAACAAGTAGGTGTAACTGTCGAATCTCATGGTGGTGAACTAGATGGAACTAGTTTCAGCGACCCCGCTACGGTGAAGAAATATGCTAGACGTGCCTAATCAGGCGAGATCTCTGAATTTGATCGTGCCACTTTGAAATCGGACGGTGTCTTTCGTAGTAGTCCTCGAGGTCGGTTTACTTTTGGTCATGCCACGCCTGCTCTTATTCTCTTCCTCGGACACATCTGGCACGGTGCTAGAACCTTGTTCAGAGACGTGTTCGCCGGTATCGATCCCGACTTAGATTCTCAAGTCGAATTTGGAGCATTCCAGAAGTTGGGGGATCCAAGTACCAAGAGACGAATCGTTTGAGAGATCTTCTCTTTGTCCATCCCAATTCCCAGATTCGGGTATTTAATCAATGAAATTATTTGTAGCAACCACTCCCTATCGCAGATACACCCAGGTAATTTAACCACTTGGTCCGGTTGAGTGGTTCGGGCCTGGGGGGAAGGAAGTTAGTGGGTGCCGTTGGAGAAACACGAAGAAAATACTAAGGAATTTACAAATTAGTGCGAAAGTCATCCCCGAAATCCCATTCCACGACCGAATCCACGGAAGCATTGGTTTATACATTTCTACCGGTAGCCACTCTAGGTATAATATTTTTTGCCATATTCTTCCGAGAGCCACCCAGGATCCTTAGTAAGGGGAAGAAATGATACTTAACTTCCTGGAGAAACAGCTATCTCTCCCGCGCGAGTATCCCTCTTCCACGAGCGGAAGCGCCAGAAGCACCAAAAGCACAGGGAGGGGGGGAGAATAAGAGACCTTCCTTCGTTACTATAGGAAGGTCCCCCAGTCTAATCAGTCCTCATGTTCTTCGAAGGGATCTCTAAGCTCCGCGGAGGGTTGACCAGAAGCGGTATACAAAGCATAGCCGGTAAAACTGACGGGTGGGCGAGATATAGAGATAGCGACCAGAGTTGCAGTTTCCGTTGCTAGGTAATCCAAAACAGTGATGGTTCGTTTTCAGTATAATAGCATATAAAGTTATCAACTCTCAATCAATCGAATAAGTTATACGGCTACGAAGATTATCGATGACACCCCAAAAGGCAAACCTAAGATTAGTGGTTTGGGAATCTCTTTAAAACCACTCAATTCGGAATATGGTAAAGTTGCTCCTGGTTGGGGGACTACTCTCCCGATGGGATTCTTCATGGCTCTATTTGCAGTATTCCCAGTCACCATCCCGGAAATATATAACTCCTCCGTCTTACTGGATGGTATCCCGATAAGTTGGTAAAAAAAGACCGGATTGTTATTCCGAGCTCCCCCAGCCATCATAGCTGGGGAGCGGTAGGAAATCCCTCCCGCGGAGGGGTAGTTGAACCGCGTAACTCAAACTTCCAAGGATCTTGATAATACGGGTGTGTGACTCGTTACAGTCAATCTGGTTCAATAGATAGACGATCTATTTCCTATAGGGGAGGTATTATTATCTTGCTGGATAGCGGTCGGGTGATTAGCATCCAAAGCGCAAGGGTTAATATATTAATCAATAATGTCTGAACTATGATTAATTCGTATGAATCTACCACTCAGACTTCGCCACAGGATTGTCACCCAACGTCGAATAGAAGATCCAACCTCTTATTTATAAACCGAGGTAGCTATTAATCATATGTTTGATATAACACTTCCGTATTTGAGAATTGAGAATAACTACTCATACTTGATTGCGTCTCTGCTTCGAAACACTAACCGCTTCGTTCCACAAGATGTTAACGAGGAAGAATTGCCACCCATTCAATCTTCGTACCTAGTAATGAGGGGATTCGTCGGAGTGTAGTGGGGATCTAAGGTTCACAGATATCCAGATATTGACATTGAAACGATAGAAACTCTATCCATTTATTTATCTCGGTTATTCCCCCGGATAAACCTAACGATAAGACGAAGAGATTCCTCGAGACGCTGGAGTCCTTATTTCCTCCCATGGCCAAAAGCCGACACGAGATTAAAGCAAAATTCCGACGGAATCTTTCACTAGTCAACTCACCTTCTCCTTCCCACGGATCGGAATGTGTCCGATCAATATATTTCGCCACACGAAGTGATTAGTAGTAGAACGGAGGGTTACTCAGACGTTTTCGTTTAAGCCGTATGAGGTTGAATACTCACGTACAGTTTGTATGGGGGGGGGTCGTAGAAGCCCGCCTATCTTGATAAAGTATACGATTGGTTCGAAGAGTGTCTTGAGATTTAGGCGATTGCTGATGACATTACCAGTAAATATGTTCCTCCTCATGTGAACATTTTTCATCGCTTGGGGGGAATCACATCGACTCGTTTTTTGGTTCAGGTAGCTACTGGTTCCGCCACGACTTCTCACTATCGTCCGACCGTTACAGAAGCTTTTTCCTCAGTTCAATATATAATGACCGAAGTGAATTCTGGATGGCTAATTCGATCTGTTCATTGATGGTCAGCAAGTACGACGGTTTCAATGATGATTCCACACGTATTTCGTGTCTATCTCACAGGAGGGTTCAAAAAACCTCGTGAATTAACTTGGGTTACTGGTGTAATTCTAGCCGTACCAACTGTATCTTCTGGTGTAACCGGATATTCCTTGCCTCGGGACCAAATCGGTTACTGGGCAGTTAAGATTGTAACCGGCGTACCGGAAGCCATTCCTCTAATAGGATCTCCGTTGGTGGAGCTACTACGAGGAAGTGTTAGTGTAGGTCAATCTACATTGACTCGTTTCTATAGTTCACACACTTTCGTCTCACCGCCTCTCACAGCTGTTTCTATGCTAATGCACTTCCCGATGATCCGTAAACAAGGCATTTCGGGTCCCTTGTAATGAAAATCTATAATCCAGCGGATGGGTGGTATTGATTGATCTATCCGCGGGAGGACCCCAATCTACAAGATGAGGGGTTATTTTTTCCTTGCCACTAGTCTTTCTCACCAAGAGAAATAGAAGACTCCTTAGTGGACCGAATTCCTATCTCGAATTGTCGAGGGAAATGAATTGAAGTGTCTGGAGGCGGAAGATCGGATTATGGGAGTGTGTGACTTGTATCGAAACATAGGCTATGCAGATCTTATACCGAATGCTGCCACACTAAAGTATGTGTCTCCGCTCCAACTCTCCCCAACCTCATAATTGGGGTTTAAAACTTGGATATGAAAACACTTCCCTTCCTATGAGGTGTTTTGGGGAATGCTTCCTATGGTCGAACTCATCCTTAAGGCTCCGTCTAATCCCATGCATACCCGAGTCACAGGCAGTTTCACCCCTTCAAACATATGGTTTTCAAAATGCATCCACTTCCTCTGCATTTGGTACGATGCGGAGAAACAACCGTCGGAGTAAGAGAACGATCCGGGGGAAGAGGAAGCCGAAGTTGTAACAAGTTAAGATCCCGCACAGGTACTGTTTCTCAAGAGTCTCGTATCTGTGGGTAGATACGACGCGTGTGTGGGATACGAGATCATCCAAGAAGCTTCTTGAGGAGAAATTTCTTAAGCTCACTCGGATAATAAGCTATTCCGTAGAATAACTCTCCGTTTTTCAAGGGTTCTCGCTTCGGGAAGTATCAGAGATTATTATGAAGTTACGACTCCTCCGGTTCCCCACTGGAATTTGTAAACGGAAATATTCGAGGATTTGCTTGAGCCGGCTGATAAGAAATCTCCACGTCCGATTCTACCGGGGGAGTGAGAAGTCTATCCCAATAACAAAAAAACCTGACCCGAGTGATCCTGTTTTAAGAGCAAAACTAGCCAAGGGTATGGGACACAACTACTACGGAGAACCTGCTTGGCCCAACGATCTCTTATATATATTTCCCGTAGTAATCTTAGGAACCATTGCATGTACCGTAGGTTTGGCAGTTCTAGAACCATCGATGATCGGTGAACCAGCGAATCCCTTTGCAACTCCCCTAGAGATACTACCCGAGTGGTATTTCTTTCCCGTGTTTCAAATACTCCGTACAGTTCCTAATAAATCATTGGGTGTCCCTTTGATGGCGTCGGTACCGGCAGGTTCGTTGACCGTGCCTTTTCTCGAGAATGTGAATAAATTTCAGAATCCATTTCGACGTTCAGTAGCTACAACGGTTTCTCCGATTGGTACTGCAGTAGCTATTCGGTTAGGCATCGGAGCAGCTTTACCCATCGATGGATCTTCAACTTTGGGACTATTTTAGGATCGATCTGGCACCAAAAAAAAGCCGATCCTCCATGTGGTAAATAGTCGATCTGGGGTTGGATCGTTTCGATCCAAGACCCCCCCAGATCCAGTCAGATAACTAACTGTCCCCTCCTCCCGTGGCGTGATAAACAAACAAAGTTAACTCGTCTACCCCGATTCTTACCGATACCGATCCTCCACTGGTTTCGGTTTACCCCCTAAGGGTTAGAATGAGGAATGGGTTGGGAACTAGGTAAAATATATTTGAGTATTTACCCATCTTTTTTCCAATCAACATACGATTTGTTCTTGGGTAATTCTATATCGAAACGTTCCCATAAAGTTTTCAATACTTAATCTACAGATTTTCTTCCAAAGTTCTTGATTTTCTCTAAATCTTCCTGACTGTAATTCAGTGGGTCCCAGATCGTACGTATACCAACTCGTTTAAGACAGTTATAAGTCTTAACAGGCAATTCTAGTTGATCAATGAATGTATGTTTAAGCACAAACTCTCGCGTCGATTCATCCATATCGTTTGGAGGATAAGAAAAGTCCGTCGGATTGGAAGAATCCTCGCCACCTCCAGTAGAAGAAGTATTATTTTCCCCCATATGTGGAAAAGGAATGAATAAATTTGTTGAATTTCTAGACGCTTCGCAAGGTGCCTCATTCGGAGTCAAACCACCATTGGTCCATATCTCCATGAATGGTATTTCTTGTATCTCTCTACCATTTCCAAATAGGTGAATGCTATGATTTACATTTCAAACAGACATAGATACAGCATCAATGGGAAATTCCCCATCTTCACACAGCTTCGGATCTTGTACGCAATATCCACGACCCCTCCCGATCTTCGACTCTACATTCACGGACATTGATTGGGTAGTGGTAGCTATATGTTGCGACTCATCAATCGCTTTAACAGACGGCGGGAATGATATGTCACCAGCTGTCACCTTCTTAGGACCATGAATCGATGGAAATGCTTTTTAAACATCATTAGAATCGCTTTGAGGTACAATTTCTTTCAAATTAACTGAAATGTCGTGTATTGTTTCTCAAATGCCCGTTATTGTGGAATACTCATGCTTCATGCCTTCGGATTTCGCATGTGTTATACTCGTTCCCTCCACCTCTCCAGGTAAAGCTCTACACATAGCGATTCCCACAGTATTAACTTGGCCTCTCTTGGGGGGAGGTATAACAAGACAACCATAATGAAGACGCTTACTTTCCATCCTGGATTCAATGCATTTCCATTGAATCGCCTGAGTAGAGATTGGTATTTCATCTTGAATCGTAATTGGGTCCCTCTTTATTCAAAGCAGTTGATAGTCGGAAACTAGACACGCCTTTTCTTGGGGGGTCTACATCCATTATGCGGCATCGGGGTCACATCACGCACGAAACTGAGAATTATACCACTTCTACGAATAGCCCTCGAAGCCGTATCTCTTCCCGGTCCGGGTCCGCTTATCATTACTTCCGCCTGCTTCATACCCTGATCAATCGAAGTACGAATGGCACCTTCCGTCGCAGTCTGAGCAGCAAATGGTGTACCTTTCCTCGCACCCCTGAATCCGCATACACCAGCGGAACACCACGAAACGACTTGTCCTCAAACATCCGTAGCGGTAACAATGGTATTATTAAAACTTGCTTGAATGTGTGTAACTCCTTTTGGTATTCTACGTTTTCCCTTTCGTGAACGAATCCTTTTCGTGCTGCTTGGCATAACTTACTAATTATCTGCGACAAACGAACTACAACTAGGTAATATTTCTCCTCCTATCTAGTCCCGTATTCCATTTATTATCCTTGCTTCTGCTTGTGCTTCGGATTGGAACGGATTACCATGATTCGTCTTCGTCTACGAATCAGTCGACGTTTCTCACGTATCTTACGAACGGGAGCACGAATTTTCATATCTATAACCCCGAATCTGGTGAATCTTATGAAAGATTAGACAAGCCCTATTTCCCTCGTCCTTCGATCCCGAATGATTGTGTGAATGATTATAAATAAATGACTTTTCGGTAGCAGAAGTTGCTACTAAGTGCCATTCGCTTGTCTATTCCTGAGACGATAAGTGATGCAGCCTTTAGTAAGATCATAGGGACTCAATTGGACCCTCACTCTATCCCCTGGTAGTATTCTTATGTAGTTACGTCGGATTCTTCCCGATATATGAGTTAAGACTTGGCATCCATTATCCGAACATACTCAAGACATGGCATTAGGAAGCGATTCCGTGACTGTACCTTCCACGTCAATCAGATTTTGTTTCACCACCATTTGGAAGAGATACCCCCCCTGTATCACTAACGGATCCTGTCAAGAATGATACTAGTTTATTCCCCACTCCTAGTAATTTTAGGAAGAAGTGGTAGCAGATTTATACGGTAACTGCATTAACTACCAAATGTAACACAGGATTTCCCCCCCAATTTCCCTTCGTCGGGCCTCTCGATCCGTCATAAGTCCTTGAGATGTTGGTAGAATTACAATTCCCATGCCGCCTAATACTTTCGGAATTCCTCGATGGTCAAAATAGATTCTCAAGCCAGGTTTGCTGATACGTTTGAGAGTTGTGACACATGGTTTTCTCCCTCTGCCTTAATATTTCAAGGTCACATCCAGAAAATCCTTCATTTTTTCTCTATGTTCCGCAGTATCTTTCACAGAACCCTCCTCCAATAAGATTCGTGCAATACCTCTAGTAATACCAGTGGCAGGTAGTTGGACTGTCGCCTTTCTCCTTGCATTCGCATTTCACGGGGAGTAATCATGGTAGAAATGGTATCGTTACTCGTGAAATATCAATCATCAGTTATTGAGTCTAGGATGAATCCTAATCTTTCTGCTATCACTACCTCACTACCGACCCCATCGGGGGTATATTGTTCGTGTCAATATCCTACACCGAATTCCCATCCCTCAATAAGAGTTTTTAGGTTATAGGTAGATTCCGTTGTTGACGCTGCTGCTACTATTGCTACCGAGTCGAAAGAGAATCGGGATGTAGCTGGCGGGAGAGATTCCGCCCCCCCCCACCCCATGTTACCAATCTCCCCCCCCCCCTTTCTACATTTTGCTTCTCCGAACTACCCGAAGATTCCGGATTCTTGAAGGAGTATATATTCCCCCGTGGAAATGGAAAAAAGTATGTCCCAGTCGAAGAGTGACTCCCCATTCCCACGTATTCCATTCCCTATTTTCTATAATACTTCAGGGGCCAGTGAGACTATTTTTGCAAAATCATATTCCCTTAATTCCCTAGCTACTGGACCGAAGACTCTAGTTCCTCTAGGATTTCCCTCTTGGTTGATAACGACTGCCGCGTTGTCACCAAACCCCGAAATAATTCCATTGTCACGTTTGATCTCTCTACGGGTACATACCACCACTACTCTAACTACTTCCGATCTCTTCAGAGACATGTTGGGTACCGCTTCTTTAATCACACCTGTAGTAGTACCACCAGTTCCTGCGTATCTACGATTACTGGTCCCTAGCACCCGAATACACATCGATTTCCTAGCCCCGCTGTTGTCTGCTACATTTAGGTAACTCTGAGGTTGAATCATTTCTTAATTGGTAGGGGGAAAAAATAGATCTATTCACTCATTTGCAGGTGAATAGCTACCCGTATGTATTTTCCATTCATCCCATCTTTCTTCGGGATAGGGGGAAACCCTCAATCTCCATGTTCCCTGTATCGGTTGGAAATGCCTTTCCCACACCATCAAATTGCTAAGTGAGGGGGAAATAAAAATAGAAATAAATCTCTATCTGATTCCACCCTCCCTTCCTACTCCCCCCAAAAATCATAATTCCGTAGCGGTCACCACTTGGGTACGTACAGGCATTTTATGCGCAGCTATTCGCATAGCAGTTCGAGCTATGTTTCCCGATACTCCACTTATTTCATGAGGTATTCGACCCGGTTTAACCACAGATACCCAATATTCCGGAGATCCCTTACCTGATCCCATACGTGTTTCCGCAGGTCTCATAGTGATTGGTTTATCGGGAAAGACGCGTATCCATAACTTACCACCCCGCCGGGCATAACGCGTTATTGCTCTCCTCCCCGCCTCTATCTGTCTAGACGTGACCCACGAAGGTTCGAGGGCCTGTGAGGCAAACTTTCCAAAAGAAACACGATTCCCACGAGTGGAAATTCCTTTCAGTCTTCCTCTATGTTGTTTACGAAATTTGGATCGTTTGGGGTCACAGTCGATAGCGGTGAAATCATTCCGTCTCTCATACAGAACCGGACGTGAAAGTTTTCCCTCACCCGGCTCCTCATGAATTCAGTACCGTTTCCCCCTGTTTTGGAGATCTTTCAATTCTGGGAAGAGACAAAGTAGGAAATTTTGCGTCAGTACCAAAATGATTTTTGTCTTTTTGCTCATTTACCTACCCCCCTCCGTATGATTCTCCCATTCATAGCAGTTAGGATATTAGTCGGTAATACAACCACGGGCGGAAATCGACTCGATCTCTCATCTTCATCAGAATTTGCTATTTCATATCTCAATTCGATGAGGAGTGGGTTTCCCCCGCCATCCCATCCGCCGAATCGCTGATAGTGAAACAATCGATCGACTCGGAAGGTTCCATCGTTTCCGTAGTTCCCCTCCATAAACGCTTGGGTTATCTCTCTGCAGCGGAGCCTCTCAGTTGCCAAATAAGTACTTATTGTGAGTCATCTCCATTAGTGTTCATTGACTCGAGGCTCCCCCCCCTCCCCCCCCCCGCATCGGAAAAGACTTAGTCGGTATTTCCAAGACCGCGTCTCCATCATGCTATACCACACTGCTTCCCGAGAGTCGAGTCGTTAACCATACGATCGCACGAGATTATTGATTACTTCTTGTTTCTGTTTCCCCCCAGATCACCCAAGAATCAATATAATTTTCCGCTTCACTGGAAAGATTTCCCTTCCCGAGGACAAAGACTTTGCGTTGATACGGCTACGAACCCCAGCTGACATTCCAGTTATTAGCAGTGGGGATCCACCTACCAATCCGTCTTATCTATAAACAGAGGAACTTCATTCGGTCGAGTCGCACACTAAGCGTAGCAGAAATTTATCGAGACGTTACTGTATGCTCCCCTCCCCCCTATGGAATTGGAATAGAATAAGCCTGCGGATCCTGGCACCACAAAGTAATCATGTATCCCAATATCTATTAAGTATTTTCAACTCCCCAAGAGAGTAGGAGAGGAGGGAACGGGAGGGGTGGGGGGTCGGAAAGTAGGAATAATTATCCCATATCCCGGAATACCCGAATCTTTATGCCTAAAACCCCATAGATGGTTTGAGCTGGGTGGTAGCAATAACCAATACGAGCCCTGATAGTTTGGAGGGGGACTCTACCTTCTCTGGCCCACTCAATGCGAGCCATTTCATTACCATTGAGACGCCCCGCTATTTGTATCCTAACGCCCCCACTATTAGTTTCTCTAATTAGTTCAATAGCTTTTTTCATAGTCCTACGGAAAGCTACTCTATTCTCTGATTGTGGAGCAATATGTTCCGCCGGAATTCTCGGTTCGCCATACGGCTGGAGGATATTATTCGGGATTATTTGAAGCTTCCGATTCCCAAAACCTAATGATTCTTCCATATTCGCTTTCAATTGGTCGATTCCCAGGCTACGTCCCTCAATCAATAGATCTGGAAATCCCGTATGAATTTCTATCTGAATTAGGTCCGTCTTCCGGTAGATCTCTATATGTGCAATTCCCCCATAATTTGAGGAATCCCTTATATGCTTCCGTACATACTCCCTAACGCAAGTACGTATTCTCTCATCTTCCTCGGGGAATCTCGGATAATCTTTTGGTTGCGCGAACCAGTGGGAGTAATGCCTCTGATTTATGCCAAGTCAAAAACCAAGTGGATGAATCTTTTGCCCCGTAGATGTTTTCCTGTATTTCAATACCAATATCTACCCGGTATATATATATATATACACATATATATGTATATATATATACATACAACCCCTCCCCCACTTCTACTTGTCAATATGTAGTTAGTATCGGCTCTACCTTTTGCTCTTCATTTTAGTAATCACGTGACAGGTAGGTTTTCTGATTGGGTAACCACGTCCCTGAGCCCTGGGTCGAAATCTCTTCAGACTGGTACCGTTATCCACTCAGGCTTCGCTGATGAACGAATTAGATTTAGTCAATCCATAATTGTTATTAGCATTTGCGGCTGCGGAAAGGATCAATTGCAATATGGGGTGACATGCTCTGCGAGGCATAAATTCGAGTAGTACAAGGGCTTGTTCATACGAACAATTCCGAATCTGATTAATGACTCGTCGTACTTTTGTAGACGACATATTAACACGTCTGGACGAAGCTTGCGCCTCCTTTACCTCTGATTCTTTCTCGGTTCCCATGAAATATGATTCCCCAATTATCGACGAGATTTTTTATCGCTTCTGGCATGTCCCCGGAAACTCCGGGTAGGTACAAATTCACCCAGTTTGTGACCCACCATACGGTCAGTTATATAAATGGGTAGATGCTCCCGCCCATCGTAAACAGCAATGGTATGACCGATCATGATAGGAACTATTGCGGAAGCACGAGACCAGGTTATTATTATCTTTTTCTCCTTCCGGATATTGAGAATTTCGATTCTTCTTACTGGATCATTAGCTACAAAAGGACCCTTCTTGAGTGGACGTGCCATAGTTAATTACCCTCCACCCAGTCTTTCTACCAATTAATTACTTTTACGGCGGCGAAGGATGAACGGATTGCTGTATCTACCGCTTTCCCGACTCCTCATTCCGAGTGCCGTACAACCCCATGGAGTTAATGGCTTCTTCCTACCGATGGGTGTTCTGCCTTCCCCCCCCCCATGCGGATGATCGACGGGATTCATAGCTGTACCCCTCACTTTTGGACGTTTACCTAACCACCGCGTAGATCCAGCCTTTCCCGAACCCTCATTATTGATGTCGACGTTTCCGACTCGTCCCGCAGTAGCTAAACAATTCTGAGATACTGAACGAACCTCGCCGGGGGGTAATCTTAATGTAGCCAATCAACCTTCCTTTGCAATCACTTTTGCCGTAGCACCAGCCGCTCTAACTAATCATCCACCTCTCCCGGGTATTACTTCTACGTTATGTATGACCGTACCTAGAGGTATCTTGGTTGAAGTAGACCCTTTACTCCCCAGTATTCGGGATAGAATCTCTTCCCAAACTGTACGAGCCCTTTTCAAAGCATACAGCTTTCCGGATACAGAAGGCGATATCCTCGCCGGATGTCGCCAACGAGAAATGAAAGTACCAGTTCTAGGGTAAACTCGCATATCCAGCTTTTTCTACACCCTCGGGTTCTCCACCGGCATCTGGCTTCTGTCTCGCAACTCATTCAGCAACAGAATCAATGAATTCAGTCATTCACGCCAACATCATTTGATGTTCTAGATAACTTAGGAGACATTTTCAATACCGGGATTAGAGTCCCCCCGGGAGACTCATTCTCACTCCGCTTCGTGGCTTCGATTCTGCCTTTGACCGTCATACCGAACGCGGCGAGTGACCCGTTTCCTCTGCCTTTCGGCCACACCGAACAGAGGATGCCCCTTTGATTTCTTGTCCCTGTTCGAGACCATCCAGTTCTCTCCATATTATCCTACCTCTGCAGGTTAATAGCTATTTGATACTATTACACCTGACCACCCGCTATTGTCCCTCCTCGGTTTCCCTATCGAAGTCCACCTCGGAAGATCCAAGAATCTCGAGTCTAGTGTTGGGTTTATGGACTCAACCCTAAATCCAATCGGTTATTTCCGAATACGTGAATCACTTATTCGAGTCGCACTCAAAGGTAGGGCATTTCCACTTGAAATAGATGCTTCGGGGCTGGATACTACAGTGTCTCCGATTTCTACCCCTCAAGTATGTAAGATATGTTTCTTTTCACCATCCACATAATTCACGAGACATATGTATGCATTGCGGTTGGGGTCGTACTCGACACTTGCCACTCTTCCAACAACATCTTTTTTATTCCGTCGGAAATCAATTTCACGATATAGTCGTTTATGACCACCTCCTCTATGCCTAGCAGTAATAGTCCCTCCACTAGTACGTCCGCTCCTTGGTCCACTACCACGAGTCAGTCCTTTCCGGGATTTACATCTCGTCACTTCTTCAAAACTTGAAACGGATCTATTGCGTGTGCCAGGCGTATAGGCTTTATATAATCAGATAACCATATCTCCTCTTCCTCCTTGTCGTTAGTGAAATTTGCGGGGGTTACTTGCTCAGAAATAGCGGAATGGAATCATTTTTGTGAAGCGTAATAATCATTCTCTTACGATGCATCGACCCGGACGCTCTACCCCTACGCCTTCTATCTGGTAGTCGGTGACTATTCATGTGTCTTACTTTAACGTTGAAAAGTTGCTCAATCCAATTCTTGACTTCAGTCTTGTTCGATTCTGGATTCACATCGGAGGTATACTGGTTTCGTTGCAATGGAGGAATAGTTTTTTCAGTAAGTATCTGATTTATCAATTTATCCATAATTTTTCTCGTGTCCCTTTAGCTCTTCCAATTCAAACAAACTCTCTTACTATCCGAATTCATAATTGCTTCCACTTCTTGGTTCCCGTATAGTTTTCGGAACCCATTATACTCCACCTCCCTATTTCGGTTACTCACTTTGTCACCCGAATGAAACCCTCTCCCCCCATTTGTTTGCATCCAACAGGAGTCGAACCTGCGAATTCGCCAATTATGAGTTGGGTGCCTTGACCGTTCAGCCATGGATGCTAGTTAATCCCACTTGTGGTATAATACAGTATAATCTTTAAGGTCCCGTCACTCACGTTTGATGTAATTAGGTATCCACGTTGGTAACTACCATTTTAAAAAGGAATCACTGATAGGGGATTTCCCGAGAAGCTACCAATTATTACTCATATTGAATTACCGAGGAAGAAGTGGATTTGATACACACACGGGGAAGGTTCTGGGAGCTTAGAAATCTCTTACGAACTAGGAGCCGTGTGAAGTGAGAATTTCATGCACGGTTCTGAATGAGCGGGAAGATCGAGGATCTCCTCCCGACTCTAACTCTCCTACACCAGTCGTTGCTTCTTTTTCTGCTACTTCCAAAGTAGCAGCTCTAGCTTTATCTACACGACTCCTCGGTATTACTTTCTCATACCTATCCAGTGAATGGCATCTCGCTTTGGGAATATTAGCTACCCTTAGCATGGTATTGGGGAATCTAATTGCTGTTACTCAGACAAGCATGAAACGTATGCTAGCATATTCCTCCATAAGCCAAATCGGATATATTCTGATTGGAATACTTGCTGCGGATCCTGATAATGGCTATGCGAGTATGATAAGTTATACTTCTATCTACATATTCATGAATCTAGGGACTTTCGCTCGCATCACTTTATCTGGTTCACGAACCGGAACTGATAACATTAGGGATTATGCGGGACCATACATGAAGGATCCTGTTCTAACATTCTCTCTAGTTATACGTTTACCATCCCCAGGGGGTATCCCTCCATTAGCAGGTTTTTCCGGTAAACCCTACCCCTTCTGGCATGGATGGAAAGCTGGCTCGTACCCATTAGTTCTGGTAGCTCCCATTACAAGTGTCATTTCTATATATCACTATCCGAAGATAATTAAATTAATGTTCACCGAAGGGGGTGACACATCAACAATTTACATACAGGATCCATTAGTTTCTCCATCTACTTCGATTTCGAAGAGTTCCATTGAAATAGCTATGATTGTTCGTGTACCAGCATCAACTCTACTGGGTATATCAATGGATCCCATCATCGAGATTACACGGAATACCTCATTCCAGACCTATTTTGAGTTGTCACATGAAATAATGGAATCTTTCTGAATGATTTGTATCCAAAGCCACTTCCGTCGCTCCAACTAGTCCATTTCCGTAATTGGTGATGAAACAGTGTCGGAGAAATGATCACGCGCCTCCCAATGATCATTCGTCTCTTCCGGAGGAGATATAAGTATTTCCTGATGGTATCCATAATATTGTTCAATCCTTTGCAGTACTACAAGGATTGAACCCTCCTAATGGTACATGCGACTAAGTGATTCCCATATGGGAGCGGTTGTGTAAATGATTCGGTTCACACCCCCAGTCTTCTGCTCCGTAGCAATTCAGGTCGCTTCCCGATGAATTCCATGCTCCAATTTCGTCTAATGGATAAGTCATTTCATCCGATACCTGTACGTTCAAGGCGGGGTTGCCTTCAGACTTCTAGAAGAAAGCAAAAGAGACCAATTCTTCTTTCCGCCGCAGATTCTTTCAATTTAATAGAAACGGGGGTTGCGCTCGACGGCATTCTGATGTACACTATCAATGGATCAAATTCAGAAATCCTTTCGAGGGGACTCAAAATCTTTGGACTTGAAATCTTTCTCGTCAAATCTCCCTCTACTGAGACCGAGGGATCTCAAAACGAGAGTGATAGATAACAAGGAAAATTAGGTCTTGCAATCGACGGCATTCTGAGTTACAATAGAAATGGGTCGAATTCATAGATCCTTTCGAGGGGACTCAAAATCTTTGGAATTGAGATCTTTCTCGTCAAATCTCCCTCACTGAGGGAGATCCGATCGAGATTGATAGATAACAAGGAAAATTAGGTCTTGCAATCGACAGTTTTCTTAGCTATAATTGATCTAGCTATGATTTCCTAGTGAACTGTAAATTCTTGGACAGGGGCAATTTTGCAGCGACAATCCTCTGGACTTTGATAGTACATCTATGATTCATAGTTAGTCCAGGGGACGTTAAATCCCTTAACTTGGAATCGACTCCTTATCGTCAGGACGATTTTGCAGCGATAACAAATTAAGGCCCATGGCGGTCCCCTGGAATTGAAATCAAATCCAAGAAATTAGGTCTTGCGCTCTACGGCATTCTGTGTTACAATAGAAATGGGTCGAATTCATAGATCCTTTCGAGGGGACTGAAAATCTTTGGAATTGAGATCTTTCTCGTCAAATCTCCCTCACTGAGGGAGATCCGATCGAGATTGATAGATAACAAGGAAAATTAGGTCTTGCAATCGACGGCATTCTGAGTTACAATAGAAATGGGTCGAATTCATAGACCCTTTCGAGGGGACTCAAAATCTTCCTTGGACTTGAAATCTTTCTCGTCAAAGTCTCCCTCTACTGAGACCGAGGGATCTCAAAACGAGATTGATAGATAACAAGGAAAATTAGGTCTTGCAATCGACAGTTTTCTTAGCTATAATAGAAATGGGTCGAATTCATAGACCCTTTCGAGGGGACTCAAAATCTTTGGAATTGAGATCTTTCTCGTCAAATCTCCCTCACTGAGGGAGATCCGATCGAGATTGATAGATAACAAGGAAAATTAGGTCTTGCGCTCGACAGTTTTCTTAGCTATAATAGAAATGGGTCGAATTCATAGATCCTTTCGAGGGGACTGAAAATCTTCCTTGGACTTGAAATCCTTCTCGATCGTCAAATCTCCCTCACTGAGGGAGATCCGAGCGAGAGTGATAGATAACAAGGAGAATTAGGTCTTGCATTTGACGGTTTGATTTTGTATAATGTATCTAGTCCGATTCATAGACCCTTCCAGGGGACTGGAAATCCTTGGACTTGAAATCCTTTTCAGTGGACGGAAAATCCTTGAAGAGGACTTCAAATCCTTAAAGAAGACAGGGGACTTGAAATCCTCTTCAGGGAACTGACAATCCTTGAAGAGGACTTCAAATCCTTAAAGAAGAAAAGGGACTTGAAATCCTCTTCAGGGAACTGACAATCCTTGAAGAGGACTTCAAATCCTTAAAGAAGAAAAGGGACTTGAAATCCTCTTCAGGGAACTGACAATCCTTGAAGAGGACTTCAAATCCTTAAAGAAGAAAAGGGACTTGAAATCCTCTTCAGGGGACTGAAAATCCTTGAAGAGGACTTCAAATCCTTAAAGAAAGAAGACAGGGGACTTGAAATCCTCTTCAGGGGACTGAAAATCCTTGAAGAGGACTTCAAATCCTTAAAGAAGAAAGGGGACTTGAAATCCTTCTCAGGGGACTTCAAATCCTTCTCAAAGGACTCGAAATCCTTCTCAGGGGACTGAAAATCCTTGAAGAGGACTTCAAATCCTTATCGGGGGACTTGAAATCCTTATCGGGGGCGGGGGACTTGAAATCCTTATCGGGGGCGGGGGACTTGAAATCCTTCTCAGGGGACTGGAAATCCTTGGATAAGACAGGGGACTTGAAATCCCTTAAGAGTACGGGGGACTTGAAATCCCTTAAGAGTACGGGGGACTTGAAATCCCTTAAGAGTACGGGGGACTTGAAATCCCTGAAGAGTACGGGGGACTTGAAATCCCTTAAGAGGACTATAAATCCTTGGATAAGACAGGACTGGAAATCCTTGAATAAGACAGGGGACTTGAAATCCCTTAAGAGGACTTCAAATCCTTGGATAAGACAGGGGACTTGAAATCCCTGAAGAGGACTATAAATCCTTGGATAAGACAGGGGACTTGAAATCCCTGAAGAGGACTATAAATCCTTGGATAAGACAGGGGACTTGAAATCCCTGAAGAGGACTATAAATCCTTGGATAAGACAGGGGACTTGAAATCCCTGAAGAGGACTATAAATCCTTGGATAAGACGGGGGACTTGAAATCCCTGAAGAGGACTGGAAATCCTTGAATAAGACAGGACTTCAAATCCTTATAGATGGAGAGAGACGAAGAAACAGGATCGGTAGAGGAGGAGAAAGGGTTTGCTCTTGACGAGGAGCTGGGATGGAATCGATACAGAACAAATTTATGGATCCTTTTTTCTTCCCGGGGACTGGAAATCCTTCAACAGGAGGACTGAAAATCCTTGGAGAGAACTATAAATCCTTCAGCAGGGGGACTAGAAGTCCCTCCAGGGGACTGGAAATCCTTTTCGATATAGAGAGACGAAGAAATAAGATTGGGAAAAATAAGTAAAGGGTTGCTTTTGATGAGGGACTAGGATCGAATTGATAGAAACATATTCCGGACCCCATCCATAGAGAAAGATGGGGTGGTGGGAAGTAAAAAGGTAAGGAATAAGGAGTAGAGCCTCGATGGTGAAATGGTAGACACGCCAGATTCAAAATTTGGTGCTGAAGAGCGTGGAGGTCCGAATCCTCCTCGGGGCAGAAGGTCTCGTACCCTTATTCAGATCGAACCCTTATCTACTAAAAGCTTTATCAAAGGTTTATCAAAGATTTATTCTCTCTACCACTAGAGATTCACATTCAATTGATTTGCTTATCTCCCAAATGAGTACCTCCTCGGGGTAGGAGGTCTCGTACCCTTATTCAGATCGAACCCTTATCTATTCAAAGGTTTATCAAAGATTTATCCTCTCTACCACTAGAGATTCACATTCAATTGATTTGCTTATCTCCCAAATGAGTACCTCCTCGGGGTAGGAGGTCTCGTACACTTATTCAGATCGAACCCTTATCTACTAAAAGCTTTATCAAAGATTTATCCTCTCTACCACTAAAGATTCACATTCAATTGATTTGCTTATCTCCCAAATGAGCACTCGAAATACTTCCTCGGGGCAGAAGGTCTCGTACCCTTATTCAGATCGAACCCTTATATACTAAAAGATTTATCAAAGATTTATTCTCTCTACCACTAAAGATTCACATTCAATTGATTTGCTTATCTCCCAAATGAGCACTCGAAATACCTCCTCGATTCGAGAGACAAGTGGTCTCTCCGGTGCCTCCCAAACTCCCAATAGGAAGAAAAATCCTCGGAGGATTCTGGTCTTTCCAGTGCCCAACCCTCAAACATGGGGATGCAAATCCTCCGATTGTTGATTATTGAGACCAGAATTCTCCGCCGTCCGGGGATTTGGATATGAAGTATTAGGTATCGAATAGGAAACACCTTCTGCTTCTTTCTCAAGTGAGGCTGGGACTCAGAATCCCGAGATTCGAGGAGATCCAAGTAGGTCTTTCAACGGGACTAGAAATCCTTATCAGGGGACTTCAAATCCTTGAAGAAGACAGGACTGGAAATCCTTGAAGAAGACGGGGGACTTGAAATCCTTCGAGGGGACTAAAAATCCTAGTACCTGAGGTGGGACTGAAAGTCGTAGTAGCCAATTAGAGTGTGATGAAACTGCGTCACGAGACCCCAGTATCTGGACTAGGACCAGAAATCCTAGTAGTTAGTCGGGGCATTAGTTAGGATGTCACCAAGAATCCCTATTAGTGAATTTGAATGAACTAAAATTTTGGGATTCGGTTAGATGGTCCATCCCCTAAGGACCCGGGGTCCTTAGAGCCCTTCCAATGGAAACAATGGAAAGGACTTGAAATCCTGATTATCTAGTTGGATACGGGAAAATCCAAACTTTAGAATGAATTTTTGGAATGTAAAGATGAATGAGGGGAATGCCCCTCCTTCCTCCCCATATTACCGTTGATCACCGAGAAATTGAATCTCCGGAGAATCTCAAACAGAATGGATCGACATCTTCATCAAGGATTTGTTCCGATAAGGATGTTGGAAAACTACTACGTCCTCTACGAACTACTTCCTACATTTTCCATATAAGAGATTCCTACTCCTTCTTGATTTCGAATGTTGCTTCCATCTCCCGAATAGGAAGACTCCGAAGGTGATCTATAACTTAGTAATTATCCGGAATTCTATAAGCAGAAGTTATTGCATCAGTAAGGGGAAAAGATGTATCTTCCTTTCACCAATTCGAATCCTGAATAGCCCTATATATTGCTAGGGATCCAGACTGAGTCAAGAATATCCGAGATTTTATGATGCGATATCGAATTCCCATTCAATAATTGTCTTGTTATTCGATCCGGTGACGTCCCACTAAATCGAAATAGATTGAATAGGTAGTGGTAACTTTCAAACAACATGTTATGAATGAGAAAATCTTTGGATGAGTGACGATTCCGTCTCATCCATCTATCTCTATGAACCATAAGCCTGAAACGAAGGAATCGCTCTTGCAAATCTTCCATTGGAATGCTTTGATACGAGTGAATAGGAACAAATATCTGCGGGTATTGCAAATATATATGCATGAATTAGGTTTCTTTGACGTATTCAAAGTGTCGTTCTTCACCCGAAGGGAAATTCTTCCACCGCTTGGTAGATAATTCAGTTATCGATTTCCGGTCATATCCACGAAGAAGAAAGAAATTTCTAATCTTTTCATTTGAGAAATGTTTCTCGCGCTCCCTCCTCGTACCGTAAGTAACATAAAGCCTCCGTACCAGTTCTTGTTTCGCTAATAAACTATGACGTGAAGAGGGAATGTTATGATCCGGCTGAGATAGAAGCATGGGATCCCAGGTGAAGCGCCCCCCCAGGAATAGAATTGGTTCATCGGATCGATTACATTGCGTTTCGTATTGATTAGATGAGTTGGGGATTCCTAATTCAAGAAATTGCTCGCGTAATGATAGATTATCCAATTAATTTTCTAATCTTTTAATGTCTCTTTGTCTCGATTTACCCGAGGCTCTCTTGTAACTGAAAAGATATCCTTTTCTCTTATGCGATTTCTTTCCACTAGACTTAATCTTATTCAATTCGAAATCCCGTTGGGGGATTTGATCCTGATTCCGATGAAAAAAGATCGAATTATACAAATTATTCGATTCGGATAATACTCTTATCGATTCATAACTGCCACTTCGCATGAAACCAAAACGCCAAAATTTGGGGGACCAAGTAATCCCACGCGACACTTCCTTCGGAATCGAGTCTACTTCACTCGACTGTTCCATTTCAGAATCAGTTGGAATCTTAGACACCCCCTTCTTTGTAGATTTATAAGAACGACTCGCAGAGATTATATCTGGAGAATACCTGGGTTCGATGGAAGAAGGAAGAGGAGGACTATTAGCGAATTGACTTCTACTTCTACAGATTTCTGAACATAAGAAATCCCTCAAAAGGTTTTCCGAGATACCACAGGCTAAGTTAGAATCATTCTCTACAACTTTATCAATAACAACGAGATTCTCTTCCTCTCTCATATCCATTCCGAACCAAGGATCACGAGCTGCTAATCCGGCCAATAGCCCTAAGATATGCGGAAGTATAGCGAATTCCTTAATTGTTGACTCGGTTATTAAAGGTTCCAAATACCAGTTATACAAGTGGTAAAACCTCTTCTTCAGTGTATTACTACCAATAAATGAGGGATCTGCAGGGGAAGTATCTATCAAACCATTTTTCAGAATAGCTTTTCCTATATTGTAAGGAAGTATTTCATATCCAGAACCGAATCGGATTCCGTTATAACAATTGAATTTTGTCTACGTAAAGCTAATTTAATTGCACTATCGGATACAATCTTTCTTCTTCTAGAAGTAGTGATTAATAATGCTTCATTAGCAGGAGAAAATAGATCTCGTTTGCTATAACCCGTAGTTCCAGACCCAGTACCTTCGAGAAAAGAGGGATCAGCTTCTATTTCAAAGCCTTTGACACGCGAGAGAATTGACAATTCTTTTTGACGCTGACGCCTGTTAGACCCTCGGAGATTTATCAATTAGTTCGACCAATTCGGAGCTATTGAAGCTGGATCTACCTTTTGCAGGTACATGAGTCGAAGCAATAACGAGATTCTTGCGAATGCAAGGATTCCTGCGCCCATTACCGATACTCCTCAATATTAGGCAGAGTAAGAATCTGGGATCGGCTTCTAATCTGTGATACAGGCGATTAACATTCAACTCATGAATGTCTTGAATCCATATCGTACAGGGAGACATCTCTTTTGCTATTGCAAAAATAAGATTCAATCGGTTTACGCTCTGTTTCGAAATGAAAGTCCCACGTACATTATTGAAATATGATCTGTTGTATAACAACTTCCTCAATGGCAGTCTCACCGACGGAAAGTAGGAATTGGATGCTATATCCCTAACTACATAAGATCGTCCAGTTTCTATGGGTCCTACTAGTGGAACTCCTTCAGATGGTAATAATCCTGATGAAAGCAAAATAGGTACGTCACGACATGGAATATTCGGAATGCCTTTTCGTCTCATTGTCGCTGAAAGGAGAATATTTCTTTCAAGGGCAAGAAGAGCCCACTTCTCCGCAGGATCCAACTCACAGATCTCGTAATTTGATAGATCATTTTGACGAATCCGAAGTAGGTATGACAAAAGATTAGATCCTTCTTCTGGGGTGGGTTCGTGATTAATCCCACCGCTCAATGAATCGTAATTGGAATTTAATTTCGATTCATACTTGGAAATAGTTTTATTTGTCACTAGATATTGAGTCAGTAATTGTTTATTAATCTTAAGGGTGTCGGAGCTTTTCCTACGAAGTATCCACGAATCTAGTTCATTTTTCACAAGGTAATAGAAGATTATATTATTTGTATAATTCAGGAATCTCTTCAGGGAATGTATCAGTAGATCTTTCGTTTACATTTACCTTGTCGAGGGAGAATACATTACCTTTTCCAGATAAAACCCACGCATTGGGTCTATTAAATATCCGGTGATATTGAAACGTTTCCACAAGTGAGGGGAATTGGAACCCGAAACAGCAGATAAATAATGCTTGAGAAATGCAAGAACAAATAATATCGAGAAAACGAGGTAGGATGGGGCATACTTATTCGAAAATCTAAAGACTGACCATCTCGAATGCGACACCTGCGTTTAGTTAGTAATTTCTTCGAAAATAGAGAGATCTATTTTAGATAATACGTTACTGATGGAATCGTTTCTGAATCTTGATCTTAGGCTTAACGATAAACAAGCTCTAGCATTACCTATATCCTCAGCAACTCTTTCCGTAATTCCGGGGAAAGTGTAATTCAAGTCATCACTTACTTTGAGTACTATTTCTGGATATATCTCTCTAATCAGATCATAAAAGTATCTCCACCAGTTAGGGGTGAAAAACCGAGGTATATATTCTCCGAATGGGCTCCATTTCTCGCAGATATTGTCTCTCCAAAAGATCCAAGAGATCTTATATTTGTTTAAATCCTTTGATAACTCATCGAAATTAATGAGATGAGATGGAAGAATAGGTTCTTTTTAGACACGTGTATCTGCAAGCCTCGTATTTTCGTACAGAACCTTCTCTCCAGTTAATCCTGTTGGAGATCTTGATGCTACACTGCTGCATAATGAGAATTTCTTTGACCAATAAAGCGTCTCAGATTCTTCTGATTCCCAAAAATAACCAATGTGTGAATCATTTTGATAGAATTGATTCCCAATAGAATCATTCCTCGAGTTTGATCTCTTCTCAATGGATCCCTCCGAATCGACTTGATCCACTCCCGAATTTTTGAGACGGGGTCGAGATCGCCAATCAGCCGATAGCTTAGAGTTTATCAATGTTCTTTCCAAGTAATTTCCATCGCTACCACATGAAGATAGAGACGAATCTCCCGTTTCGCGAGGAGATAAGTTCAACCCCGTCAGTAGTCCTCTTAGATCCGAAATAGAGTCAAGAAATCTATCTGAATGAGTTAGTGGTGGTATCGCAGATTCATCCAGATCAGATGGAGTCGATTCGGTTGTTGCGAGTATATGATCAATAGTTTCCCTTTCCGTTCGTTGCGAGGAATTGGGTAACAACGAATCAGACACTTGGGATTGAATAGATGAAGTGATATTTTTTGTATCTAAGGATCCTATTTCAAGAGATGGGATGACTTCATCACCGGAGCCCGTATACGAATTCTCTAAGATGTCAGAGTAACTACTGCTGTATCCTCCAACCAACGAATCCCTTCTTCTGATTATTGAGATAAAATCCCTTCCGGCACAGTTCAATACGGGTAAATGCGAGTAATCTATAAAGTTTGGTGTATCTACTTCATCGGAAATGGATCCCGAAATACTCCCAATATTCCTATTCGAACCTTTCCCATAATTCAAATTATCCAGAAACAGATCCCAATCCTGCCTTCCCGTAGCGGAATAAGCACCATTCGGGAGTTTTGTTCCAATACATTCGATACAGGATGATTCAACAAGAAATGGATTAACTGCGGGTTTTAGGAAGATTGAGGAGCCTACCGATTCTTCATCCATTAACAATCCGGACTCGATGAAGAAACTATCTTTTCTACCGAAGATTCTCTTGAGAAAGGATATCTTCTCATCGAGGTTGAGTGAACTCAGAAGGAAATCAAGCAGTGGATAATCTATATTGTTCAATTTATAGACAAGATAATCAATCCCATCTGTCGAAGCTTCTTCACTAATATACTTGGGAATAATGATTCGGTAAATAGATGATATATTGGTAAATTCCTTGGGATACTTGTTGTTCCTCCCAGCCGTACTACGAATAGTGATACCAATATTATTTAGTGCTAATATCGACAGATCATAGATTGATCTACCTAAGTCGGATCTTATTTCTGCGAATACTCTCTTGGAAGGGGAAAAAGACAAGTCTCTGATTGTATCAAGCCACCTGTGCACATTTGACCGAACATCTGGATATTCATCAATTGGGGAAATAATACATTCATGCAACAAACGCTCTATGTTACCCCTCCATTCCAATAATCTCTATTCAATTGCAATTCTTGTTACACCAGTAGATCCCTCGCCCCCCTCCCGGCTACCCAATTGATAGTTGATTCTGGATAGATATTCACTAGCTAATGTACAGAAATAGTCACGCGAAAAGAGCGTGTATACTGAGTAGAGAGATATTAACCTATTTCGTTCATATACCCTAACTAGAGAGTATGTTGAAGATATGTTACCTCCCTCTCCCGATTCATCTGAAAAAGTAGGATTTTCACTTCCATCAGTTCTTTCTACAGGTACATCGAAAAGGATCTCTAAACGGTTTGAAATAATCTTATCAAGATCGAAGTATGCGCCATTTTGCATCTCTGATTCCTCGTCAAGTATTCCACCAAATGATAGATCTCCTCTCGATAGAAAGGCTTTCCTAGGTTCCTCGCTACTACTACCAATTCTTACCTTACTGGAAATCAAATTCGATTTTTTAACTCTTAAAAGAAATCCAGTCAGTCGGTTTCTTGATTCATTTATTAGTTGTGAATAGGCGTGTAGAATAGAAAATTCCCCCTCATTTCCGTGGGAATCTAACCCCAATAATTGGAAGAACCACTTACGATTCTAGGAAGAATCAATACATTTATTGGAATCATTTTCTGCTATTCCCGCTACAGAAGGGGAGAAAGGATCTCCCAACAATAAAGGAGAGTCGAGTGTAAAATGCCGACAATCTCTCTCTACTTTCCATAAATGAGATATTCTTCCGATACCGAAAGACACGGAATTCTTATATCATTCTTCTGCCAAATATGTCTTAATAGGAGTTCCATCGGCGGTGGGACCCATACCTAGTTCATGTATAGATGATTCTGTTGAAAAGCCGTGAAAAGCCGTGACTCACCGCCTCTGGAGAATCATCAGTGGATATTGCTCTTTCCTCCGGAGAGTAACTGCCTACAAAGCCATTTCCAGATCTTTTCATTGAATCATATTCTGGATTTCTCTCCTCACTTCAACTAGATAAACAAGTATCTTCGATAGGTATCTCCTTCCCAACCTTCTGATTTCTGGAATCAGACTCATCCCTTGAGTTGCTATGAAAAGCCTCCAATTCTCTAGATGTCTCTATTTGTGAGGAGACATACTTCGAGAAACCACAGGAAATTTCTAGTAATATACTTGGTACCTCAGTGAGTAATTGATTATCCGATAGATAATCAAGTTCGATAAATCTCTTTTCTAAGAGAGATCTCGTTAGATTCAATTCGCGCTCATCCTTATTCCATGGAGAAGGACTTTGGTGACAGGAATGCCACATATAAAAATCGGCGTAATCCCGGAATAGTGTCCAACTCCCCTCGTCAATGGAATTTAACCAATCTCTTATATCGCTATAGGATAGGGATACACCATCACGAGATGACATTGTATTCTTATGGGGTGGAAATAGAGACAAATTGGAGAGACCCTTCCGCTCGGAATAGAACGGTGATTCATCTCCCTGCCGATCTACTGAATCCCTGGATTCGAGTAACATTTTGTCCCAAAAGTCCGATATTACGGGAATGAAGGAATCGCTTCTTAATGTTGCTGTTTGTAGCCAATTAACCCTTTGCTTGTCATGGATTTTCCGGAGAAGTAACGAATCAGAATCATTTTAGTAACAGTCATCCTTACGAAGTATCACATTTATATAGAATTCAAAAAACTCATTTGAATCTTCTAGATTCTTATCCCCCAGTGATTTTTCAATCCTCTCAGTCACATCTCTGGATATATTCTTGATGGGGAGTGGATCCCTCATCAGCCGGACCCTCCATCCATCTGAAACCGAAGGATCCATCGCACTATATATGGGAACTTGCGGTTCTTCCCTCGTCGAAGTTGTGGAAATATTTCCGTTTGAATCCGAATAGTAAGAATTACGTGTCTTTCCCTTTCTATCCTTTTCAGCAGGTGAGCATCTTATTGATAGAGAAAGAGGATAGAAGGATTCAACAGAATTTGTTGCTGGTTTTTTTACTACTCCACCAGTTCTATTAATTAGTTTCGCTAGATCTATAGAACCTCCTTCGATCAAATTTCTCTCACCTGAACGATGCATAGGAATTGGTATTGTTAGTAACATCAGGATTCCCGGAGTCACGCTATTACCCCGCTTCATTGAATCGCGCAGATTCCGTAAAAAGATTGAACTCAGAATTCATAAGTCAAATAATTTGATGGAGGGTTCATAACTGGAGAATAGACCAATTAGAAATTCCCCTAGATCTTGATTTTTCAATGATTCAAATGAGTAGTGGAATCCATCGGTTTCTGCTAACTTCGGAACTTCAGAGAATAAATCTGGACTTCTTACTTTTTCTTCTCCCACTTCTCTTACCTCATGATCTCTCTTCACTTTATCTATATGTGGTAGATACTACCCACCTCTCACATTCCATTATATAGATAATATCGAAAGATTCAAGGCCCAATGGAGTGAGTACTTTCGATGTGGTGATTTGTGGGTGTATTCGTACCTACCTGAAGCTGTCTCGGGAATCTCGAATTGTTGAAGAAACCTATCTATGTCTTATCTATCTCCTCATCAACTTATTTTATTCCGAGTGATAAAGACGAGTTCTCCAACCTGATGGGCGAACGACGGGGATTGAACCCGCGCGTGATGGATCCACAATCCATTGCCTTGATCCACTTGGCTACGTCCGCCCCCTACTTTCCCTATTCAGCTTTCTTAACTGGGAGAGAACAAGATCTACTAGGGTCATTCATTCGATGCGCGTACGTATTATTCGTCTATATATTAATACAAGAAAAAATATGTTAGGTGAAAAATGTATTCTCAATCTATTCCAGTGGGTACGGGACTACAAGCGTTCCGCTAATCAGAATGAGAATATCTTTGATTCCCATTCTCTGTAATCCTAGAAGGGTGTTTCAAAGATTCCCCAGAATCCAAGATTGGAAACTGATAATTGTAAGATTATGGCGAGATATTACTATTATTTCTATTCATTCCATCGGACGAATCTCCATTAAATACCAAACCTTATGCGAGGTTTGGTATTTAGTGATGCTGCACGACCAGACAGGTATTATCCGTTTACAGAAGGAGCTTCAACAGAAGCTAAGTCTAGAGGGAAATTATGAGCGTTACGTTCATGCATAACTTCCATACCTAGGTTAGCACGGTTGATGATATCAGCCCAGGTGTTAATAACACGACCTTGGCTATCAACCACGGATTGGTTGAAGTTAAAACCATTCAAGTTGAATGCCATGGTGCTGATACCCAAGGCAGTAAACCAGATGCCTACTACGGGCCAAGCGGCTAAGAAGAAGTGCAGAGAGCGAGAATTGTTAAAGCTGGCATATTGGAAGATCAAACGGCCAAAATAACCGTGAGCAGCTACGATGTTGTAGGTCTCTTCCTCTTGACCGAACTTGTAACCTGCATTAGCAGACTCATTCTCAGTAGTTTCTCTGATCAAACTAGAAGTTACCAAAGAACCATGCATAGCACTGAATAGAGAGCCGCCGAATACGCCAGCTACACCCAACATGTGGAAGGGATGCATAAGGATGTTGTGCTCAGCCTGGAAAACGATCATGAAGTTGAAAGTACCAGAAATTCCTAGGGGCATACCGTCAGAGAAACTTCCTTGACCGATTGGGTAGATCAGGAACACAGCGGTAGCAGCTGCAACGGGAGCTGAGTACGCAACAGCAATCCAAGGACGCATGCCTAAACGGAAACTAAGTTCCCACTCACGACCCATGTAGCAAGCTACACCAAGTAGGAAGTGAAGAACGATCAGTTCGTAAGGACCACCATTGTATAGCCATTCATCAACGGAAGCTGCTTCCCAGATTGGGTAGAAGTGTAAACCGATAGCTGCAGAAGTAGGAATGATAGCACCGGAGATAATGTTGTTTCCGTATAGCAAAGAACCGGAGACAGGCTCACGAATACCATCGATATCTACAGGGGGAGCTGCGATGAAAGCAATGATGAATACAGAGGTTGCGGTTAATAAGGTGGGAATCATTAAGACACCGAACCATCCGATGTAAAGACGGTTTTCAGTGCTGGTGATCCAGTCGCAGAAGCGACCCCATAGGCTTGCGCTTTCGCGTCTTTCTAAAGTTGCGGTCGTGGTAATTTTTGGTTTTCGAAACGATTGGTGATTACCCAAGCTGATGAGCCTGTTGATCCATAGTATATCACAGAATCCCACCTGTGTCAACTAATCTAATATTGATTGAATATCCGAAGAAACGGGAAGACTTCCCTTTGTTTTCGCACGATACTTCTTCAAACCTTGACTCTCTTTTCAGACGCATTTCCCTTTTATTATCATAAACCACGGGAAAGTCAACGTTAGTTCGGCTCCTCGAGTACATCATGGGAGATGCCAGCTTTGCCTTAGATGTACTACGACTCAATCATCGATTCGAGGTGAGGGACATACAGGATAAATATCTGCTGGCGTTGCCTGACATCCCCCCCCCCCCCGAGGTGAGTAGTCCGCCCCAGGCGGAGATAGTTGAGAATGGTGGGAGTCGCGGGGATGCGGGCAGTGCCAATCATGTCGATCATGTCGATTGTGTCGATTGTGTCGATCATTCTAGTCATGTCGATCATGTCGATCATGTTGATTGCGTCGATTGCGTCGATCACTTTGGTCATGTCGATCATGTTGATCATGTCGATGATGTTATGGACTTTACGATTCGACACTAGTCTTTCTCTTTTTCATGAGGTACTATACCAGTGACAAAATTTCCCCTATGACTTGGATATTCTTTCTCCCATTATTTAATTTCTGCTTATCCATATGCTTCTGGCGTATCTTGATTCCTAATACCCTGCGCTCCGGAGTAGAAGGTTTCAATCCACCAATAAGAGGTTGTGGATTGAAACGAACCCGGAACTAACGGAAATGGGCAAAAGCCTTATTAGCTTCTGCCACCTTGTGAGTCTCCTCCTTCTTCCGTACAGCACTACCAGAATTTCTGGCAGCATCCATTAATTCATCACTTGATCTTAAAGCCATACTTCGACCTGAACGTTTTCGACACGCGATCAATAACCATCGGATAGCCAAAGCTCTTCCTTCTGCAGGTACTACTTCAACGGGGACTCGATAAGTCGATCCACCTACACGTTTGGATTCTGTTACTATATCGGGAGTTACCCTACGTATTGCTTGTCGCGGGACAGACAGTGGATTCTTATTCGTCTTTTCCTTAATCCGCTTCATAGCCTGATAGAGAATCTGATAAGCCAATGATTTCTTGCCATCTTTAAGAATACGATCAACCAACATGTTTACTAATCGATTACGATAAATTGGATCCGATTCTATATTTTTCTTTTTGTTCGCTACATTGCTCCGGTGTAACATGAGTTTACAGATATGTCGGATTCCGATTCTATCTCGACTGTATCTTAGAATCTTATTTGGGCTTTTTCACTCCATATTGTAGGGTGGATCCGCCGGTTAGTCGAGGATCTCCCCCCAAACTGCACGTGCGACTTTCATCGAATGCAGCTTTCCATATGATTGAATAGAAAGTCTTGAAGTAAGTTCGGGTTACTTCAATGAATCATATTTACTCATTAGGCATTGAGTATCCGTTTCCTCTTCATCATCCCACGAATAGGAGAAGGGAAATCCCGTATTTCATTTATCTCACCAAGAATGTCCGTGGGTTTATTGATCCAATTACCAAATGTTCACAAAACCTCCACTGAATCTCCATAATCGTAGTCCGAACTCGTTCTGAGAGAGAGAAGACATTCGAAGATTTTCCAAATAAATGGGAGTCCGGGTAAGACTCAACTTACTGGAATGCAATACCCTGGACACCGAGTTGTTTCACACGAATAAGATAATAATCAATCTCCGTAATAGCAGGCTTCGGTCCCCTGGCAACATTCCCACTATCGGGTCGGCTATGCATTTGACATATCAGAACAACCGATACGGAATCATTGCGATGATACAAGTTACGACAATGTTCTGCAACGCACTGGAACGCCCCTTCTTACGATCCTTTACTCCTACAGCATCTAAAGTTCCTCTAACGATATGATATCTTACACCAGGTAGGTCCTTCACCCTCCCGCCTCTCACAAGGACCACGGAATGTTCTTGCAAATTATGGCCAATACCTGGTATGTAAGCCGTTATCTCGAACTTGGAGGTTAATCGAACTCTGGCGACTTTCCGTAGGGCAGAGTTAGGTTTTTTTGGTGTAGTTGTGGAATAGTTGACAGATGAGTCAGTTTCAGTGTCACTCTACAGAACCGTACGTGAGATTCTCACCTCATACGGCTCCTCGTCATTCAATTAATACTAAGAATAGAAGTACGAAATACCTTTCGGTTGTTACCCGATACAAGAGGATTCACAAAATAATTTTGATATTCCATTCTTTCATTTTCAACTCCCTCCTGTGTGTTTGCCTCTACCTCCTCCCTATCCCCCAAATCGATTCGCTAGTCTACTTACTTCAGTGTCATTAATATTCTTAAGAAGTAGTAAGGAGAAGGAGATTCTGTTCCTACTTCAACTTCCCCAGAAGTAAATAGGTATTCACCGTAGTATCTATTTCCTGCTTCGATACTACCGATATAGACTTGGGAGAATTATTCTCTGATGTGGAAGAAATAGAATCTACAAGTGATCTGTGAAAAATCCTTCTACTCTCTAGAACCACCCGAATTGCTAGTGCTAATGATATTCGTTCCAATATGATAGAGTGAATTAATAGATAAAGGTGGAAGAGGGAGATATGGAATGGAAAGATGGAGAATATATTGATTTGATGGGTAGATTCGCTAATGAGTCTCATGTCTGTTTCCATTTCAGTAATATTAAACAGATCGAATATACGGGGGATTGACGGGTTGATGTAAGCTTATCCATGTTATTAATCACTATTCAAGAAGGAATCCATTCTGAAATGGAAAAAAGCTTTGATATGATTTGGCTTTCGTTCTTTCGTCTGCTGTAACGAGGCTGTCTGAGGAGGATTCAGTAACCCATAGGGATATCTACCTCTACCATATAGGATCCAATGACTGCTTG